>NW_020798153.1:0-94229 GCF_002237265.1 Aspergillus thermomutatus | reverse complement strand
TACATAGAACTAGCAATAGTTAGAGACACCCAGGGCTCACCCCCTGGCGGCCTTTGCCCTGATCAGGGATAGTGGAAAACGTGCAAGTCACGAGCCACGGCCGTAAAATATACACACACACACACATCTCCTGTTTCCCGTTTCCCTATTCCCTACCTCACTCTCAGTCTCCTTCTATTTTGGCTACAAGAACTGAAAGCGAGACTCGGGCTTGGAGAGTTATGGCCATTGTTCGCAAAACAAGCGAATTGACATACTACTTCGTTGATTTGAGAGACCATACACTGGATGGTATTGAAAGCCTCTGTCCGCTCGACAATGGACAGCAACACGATGCCCCAAGGAGTACGTTGGGAGCTTTGGAAAAACTCCCTTTGGAACTTCTTAACATGGTGCTCGTACAACTTGGAATCCGGTCACTTACCGACTTTCGACGCGTCAACCGACAAGCCAGACGGGTCGTAGATTCGATTCCACAATACCGAAAGATCATCCTGCACGCGCCTGCCACCATCCGAGGAATCCTGAGCATCGAAACAGGAGATTGGATCTCATGTCAAAATCTCTACGCAAAACTATGTACGGCTGAGTGCGACAGCTGCGGTGATTTTGGCGGATATTTATACTTGATAACTTGTCGTCGTGTTTGTTTTCTCTGCTTCACAGAGAAGACTGCTTATCTTCCACTGCTCCGAGCGGATGCCATGCGGAAATTTGGACTTGGTCGGGAGCACCTAGCGAATTTGCCTCGAATGAAAAGTGTTCCCGGCCCTTACTCACCACGGGAGATCAAATGTCGTACGCGACTTACACTCATTGATCATGACGCTGCGCGACAAGCTGGGATTCGTTTGCATGGGTCCGTCAGTGCCATGGAACATCGTACTGCAGAATTGGCATCTGAAAAATTAGAGAAGTATCAGCATCGAGCCTCACGACATGGAGCACGGCAAAGCCAACGTATGCGCCAGCCCAAATTAGGCGATGACTTTGATGGATTCTCGTCGAATCCCAAACGTTTCATGGGCATTGTTCGTGCACCGCTCATAGATACGCGCCTAGGAACTATTGAATGGGGTCTTCACTGTATCGCTTGCAAATCCCACCATTATGATAAGCCTCTTCATTGGCGCCGAATGTTCACAGGGGACGGTTTCAAGAATCATATCGCGGAATGCGGGGAGGTAATAAACGGACATCACAACAGACATTTGCATAATGATCAATGATCAATGACGACAATGACCGACACGCATAACGAGATCCACCACGTCAACCGTTTTGCCTCAGATGTACCAATCAATGCTGTCGCCGCTTCGACATTTTTCCTTCTGAACGTTCGTCTACCTGCGCATCTCGTCCTTGCCAGGTTTCACCATATGGCGTGCGCACATATGGAGGGACGGATCCAATGGCTCCCACCTCACTGGGGAGCATTTGACGTTTGTGCCAATCCTTTCCTCGCACTGTTTAAATTCCTCGGTTCTCTTACAGCCGCAGGTGTACATTTGGTAATACTGCTTACACATCCTAACCAAGTTAGTATTTCCACTATTTTACCTCAGCTCTTAGGTTGACTGTGCTTACCTTGAGCCGGAGGTTTCGGTCAAGCCAGCTCCGAGAAAAAATGGCTTTAACTAAAACATCGAAGACGCAGTCGTATATTTTGGTCTAAGGAGGTAGTTTGAGCGGTTGGTTAAGCGAAATCATGACAGTGTGGCAGAGGAAGGCAGGGCTTTTATAGATATAGCCCGGCTCGAGGGGAAAGCTCCAAAGTTTGCACCTGCATGAGGGCGTTAAAATGTAGCGAATTAAATATACATCACAGAGTTCCTCTCTGTATCTCGCTTCTGTCCTACCAGCGGCAATCAATCCAAACTTCTCTATACGCGCTGACTTGTGTCCACTGTGCAGACGCTCAGGCTCATTGCTTTGCTGGATCGAATCGCTTTGTTTACGACGACTATGGAGCCCTTTTTCCTTTTCATCGATCACTACTTTGGAACATCGTTCTATAAATGCATTGGCGCCTTCATGCTCGCTCTTTTCCTTTCGTGGTCCATACAATTGCCCGAGGCCTACGCCACCCTTAGGAACACTCAACTGGAGCTGCTGTTGCGCCCTTGCTTTGTTACTTGCGTCGAATACGAATTCCTTTACTGGCGTTACTCTGCCAATACCCATAATGTCGCAGAATTCAAAGAGCAAAATCGAATTGCTCCAGGCGGAAGTCGATGAAAACGACCAAAGTTTCTTCCGATTACTAGTCGACGGACACGCCATCAAATACATCACCATCGAACCTCGAACCTACAGCGCAGAAGATATGTGCTTCGGCCCATCTCTGGCTTCCGTTCTTCCCGACCTTCCCCCTGGAAATTGGAACGATGGACTGGTAGCTAGAGATGGGGAAAATGGGCAACCGCGCTTCACACGTGTTACTCAGACCGCGTTTGCCAGCGTCAGGAATACGTGGCATAGCACGTACGTCGACTACCTGGGGATTATCGTGGGTAGGAAATTACGAACAGGCGTCTATGAGGTTAGCTGCCCATTATTCGACAACGTTGTCGTCGCAAAATTCGCCCGCTTTGACTGGGAGGCGCAGTACATGGAGAATGAAACTACGGCTTACCAATGGATCGACGGTTCTAGTATTGGACCCCGGTTTCTCGGCCACTTGACTGAGGACGGACGGGTGATAGGGTTCTTAATGGAGCGTATCACAGATGCACGGCATGCGGGCCCTCAAGACCTTCAGGCCTGCCAGGAAACATTGTCTCGGCTGCATGAGTTGGGAATCCGGCATGGTGATACAAACCGCTTTAACTTTTTGATCGGTCAATCGAAGGCAATCTTGATCGACTTCGACACGGCCCAGAAGTGCGACAATCAGGATTCATTGTTAGAAGAGTTCGAAGATCTACCTCGGCGGCTGAACGATTCGTCTAATAGGGGTGGTGGGGGGATTCTCTAGCGATCGTCCGCGGGCAGTAGGTGTAAGAAGCCAGGAGCACCTTGGCTGCAGGAAAGTGGAAAGTGGAAATTGGAAAAGAAGGAAGGACATTACGACATTCCTGCTAGAACAAGACGAGGCCCAGATCACTGAGAAGGGGACCATAGCCGCCGCTGGAAAAGGAGGAAGTAGGAGATCATGGTACTCTAAAGACCTGTCTGTGATGAGTCGAAATAGTGTGAAAATTAGCTCGCACGCAGTTACGAATAGCCTATTGCGCGAGGACAGTCTCGCAGGACCTTTCTCTCAGATCTTCAGGTGGCTAGCTGTGGAATATCACATTTGAGGGCGTATCAGCAGCGACACGACTCACAAGAGGGAAACCTGCAGACGAAGCCCCCGAACCCTAAAGCCAAGATAAAACAGTTCCAAGAAGACAAGCGAGAGCCAATGAGGAATGTGCATAGAGAGAGGCTGTCTACAGCGAAACGCAGCCCTTTCGCGACGTCCTCGCAGGCGCGTTTACTTACTGCTCACGCGCGCTGTCGCACGCCCAAGACCCTGAAAAGACCATTTCGTTCAGGTAGCTATTTCTCAATTTCCCTCAGGGAGATAGAGAAACTTTTCTCCATTCTCCTAACCAAGACCTCTTTTTCAATGCGGTAGGCCACTGCTAGCTCAATGCGCTCGTTCAAGAAGACCGCTGTTGATAGAGCTGTAGTGGCCGCTGATCTGGTGAAGTAGTTGGCTGGTAGCAATCTGGAACAACATGATCTCGACCTCATATTAGACGCCAGCATAGTACTGTCGGGGGAGAATCGAGGCTGTCAAAATCAAATGTTACCTTATCCTTCGAGGTAGAAAGATTCCGCATTTTCATTGTACCAGCGTTGGTGCAGATGCCAGCCTCAGGCCATCTGGAGAGCATTTCATGCTCCTCACTTGGACGGGAAGTAGTAATGACAACGATCATGGGATTATGGTGTACTTACAGGGTGCAGGTTTATAGACCGCGTGTAACTTCGGCGTGAAGAACCCAATCGACATGTTAGAGGAAGACCGCTGGATCACCTTGCCGTCGATTGGCCAGACTCTCGATAAGCGTATATACGTACAGAGTATATACCCTGGGTATATTGAGATCATCCGAAGCTTTATCAGGACGACTGTGGTGATACCCTGAGATTCATCGAGGAGGGATTGATGCAGCTGAGTTGCTAGCAGTGTTTTCTGTAGTAGACAGATAGGAGATAGAGGAGCTTGATTCCATGATATAGTGTCTCTGACCTGCTATATACTAGCGATCATGGAGATCTGCTTCATAACCCATCACAACTACGACACGTCTCTCACGAGATCCATCGGATGAACTATTGGTATAATTCCACCATACCAAAACTAGGTGGTCCATAGGCTGCTACCGCCAGTCCTGGCCGGATATTGACATGGAAGCTTCAGGTCCTTTCTCGTGCTAATCTCATAACAATAGCAGTCTATCATGGTATCATACAAGTCATAACATGAACCCATCACAAATGATCCTATACAGTGGTTGATTTACCCTCTGTTTCCTGGATCGCCGGAACACTCTCCGTCTCGCGTCCATAGTTCGATTTCGGGCCCAGCTCGTCATCATGCTTCTGGGACATGAACAGAATGACCGTACTGCCCTGCGTCAGCATTCTCCTCTGCACCCTAAATCCAAAGACAGTGACACACCTCGCAACAGTCGCAACCCAACCAGGCCACGCAAAGACAACAGACGCAATCGCTTTGGGGTTCGTCCGGTATTCTGCAGGATGTTAGCCCAGCTACGGAGTCATCGACATGGTGGGTACATACTCAGAGCAGGCTTTTTGGCCGATTCCTCCCAGAATTTCCGGGCGGATGCCGGGTTGGTCCCGGTGATACGGGCGCTGTGTGTAGCAGTGATGATCTAGACTCATGAGCAGTTGAACAGCAGTGATCCAGAATCAAGGTCATACAGTCATGGTCAGAGCCGAACCAAGCATCATCACCGACACGACCACCGCACATATCTTCCACGCCAACCGAACAGATCTACTCTCGTGCCTTTCCGGCCAGAACAGGTCGAAGAAAAACGCGGCGCCGAAGATCGTTGCAACGGAGACTCCGACGACGATGTTATAGGAGGCCGCGCCGATGAAGTCGTTGTTGTGGACTTTGGCTTCGGGGTGGTGTTTCTGGATATCATCTTGTTGGTCGAGATAGTCTGGACACAACCAAGATTAGATTGGTTGTACTCGCGGACAATGGGGTAAAGTACCCGACAATGCTGCCGTTCCGACCGACTCGGAAATGACGCAGAATATCATGGCCATCTGGTAGACAATCATCTTTGTGCGACGCAGGTGGTAGGCACGGTTGAACATGTGCCCTCCTGAGAATTTGCGCCATCGTATTTCGTGGAGATCGAGGCCCCATATGATGGCCATTGAATTAGTGATGTTTTCAGAGGAGTATATATCAGAGTATGTATCGTCAAACAAATTGATGCTGCCCAGAAGTCAAGCAAGGCAAGAGATTAAAATCAAGAGCACAGAGAAACGAGGGAATGAAGGGTTTCATTTGGACAGCTCAGATCTCCAGAGCGACAGAGTACAGACATATACAACTGGCAAATGCCAAATGACTAATGTTGCACAACCCTAGAAACTGGTTTCTTTTTGCTGAGAACTGGTCGTGACGTCAACACAATAGGAAGACATTCTGAATGGCCAAAAGCCACAGAACGTCATCAGTGCAGATCTTCATGAGGTTTCTACAAATAGCATCTTATCTCTTATCTTGTATATTCTACTCTACCCAGAGTATTAAGCAGCTTCCTATATCGACTATCGTCAAATTATCAAAGACATACTCGGCTGTGGCTAAACTAAGACCAGAACCAAAGATGGGTCCCGTCCCAGCCTTATATCAATCATAAAGGCTTATTAGGCTGGCCAAGAACACTTACTCTGGCCAAGAACAACTTGACTATTGGAACTGATGACGACTTGGCCATGCAAGGATCAACACCTTGGTAAAATATAAGCTGATACTCCTCGACTCTCGAAATCTGTATGGAGTCACATCTTTATCACACTGTAAACTAATGGACATCCACCCAAATTATATATGATACTCTCAAGCGCAAGCTATTGATGTTATTATTATAACCTCCATAAGATACGTGATCTAAGACCGCCTTTAGGTTAAGCATATTAAGCATTTTAAATTAGCACTGTTCAAAAACATAGTTCACAGCCAAGCTTATTTATTGGATACTTGTTCTTTACTAATGATTCTCAGTCTCAGCTATGGTCATGCTCAACTGAGAGTATATCCCCTCATGGAAAACCACCCGACAGAACGACTCCAGCTCAGCCGCATTCTATCTCTCCCATTATGCATATGCTTGGTCGTTGACGGTACTTTTGAACCAGCATAATACCAAACAATGAGTAAACCCGTGCCCCTCCTCCCCTAAGATGCGAGGTCGGAAGCACGATCTGCGTCCTGTCACCTCAAATCAGATGTCACACCGTAAGCTGCGAATGTCGCTGAAGTCGGGCATGCTGATCAAGGGAACGTCCTCCCTGCCATCCCATCTAGGCGCGACGAAGGTGAGATACCCTCGGGACCAGGCAGGTGGGAGAATCCCTATTCCAGATCTCTATGGCCCTTCGCAGGCCCACTTATCAATAGAGCATTGAAGGTCGTTTGTCCAAGGGAGCTGATATTTCAAAGAAAAAACTCTCGATGAACCCCCAGAGGAAATACCCCACGATCCACATCCTGTGCGAGAAGACGTGGTCCCAGAAGATCGGCCGAATGATGGAATTCCCCCGGAGCACGCTGGACCCGGATTGATCGCAGGCTTGTCAACCCTGCTGCATTGGAGGCTGGCCAGGAGCGTTTCATGAAAGATGCTAACCACGTCATCGCTCTGCGAGTCTTGACCAAGGAGGAGATTGAGGCCTATGTTATGATTTGAAGATGCAGGAAATCAGGGTACGATGACTTTGTCTACAAATAATTAGGCCGACGAGCTCACAAAGAGGTAAATACTCGGTACCATGAGTCTCTCAAAGCATAAGGTGTGCGCGATAACCAATGAGACCTCTCCCACGGTGCATTCTACAGGATTTAGCTGGAAGATTATCGGCTGCTATACGGACTAAAGGAGCATGGATAATCATGGTCTATTATGGAAAGGAGGAGACGATCAGTAAGGCGATATGGCTCCCAAGGGCCATGGCCATCATCGGGGACGACTTTATTTTTATTCTTTTTCCCACAGTCGGTTGGCCCAGTATTACCATGAGATGACGGCGACATGATGGTCAGCGTAGACCCCTGCGCTTGAGCACTGACAATGGTGGAGGAGACAAGCAGGATTTAGAGTCGAGACGCCATCAGCTGTTAATCGGGCTGCATGAAGAGGTGATTGAGCATTGAATGCATCCTCTCCACTACTAAGTGAAAGCAGAGATGCACGAGTATGTGCAATGTCTGCGACTTAATGCCTGCTTAAAATTGATACTATTCATATAAGGTGTAGACTTGTTTTCTCCCTCTTCCTTCCAAGAGGGTGACAGCGATTGTCTTTACCGGACATCGTCATTCGTCATGCTCATGCTCACCTTGGATAAAATCGACATCATCTTACAGTGTTTGATACTCCTCAGAACAGAGCCAACATACGTCACACGGTCAGCCTCTATGATAGCAAAGTCACATCATCATGTTCGTCGTCAATCATAGGCGCCATCAGCAGCCAAATAACGAACCAAACCACTCAATGGAACTCCAAGCAATTGCACATCCATCGTATCGTAGAAGCAAATCAAATGACATCAAATCCCGTATGGTCCAGCCATCCCATTCGTTCCAATCATCCATGCTGTCTGGTTGCCGAGCTACATCGCATTACAGCTTCTGATCAGGCGGACGAGTACCGATCGATTTCCTCTTCTCCTTTCGTAAGTTCCTCTCCGCTTCAAGAAGGAAGGACTGGACGCATTTGCTGCCGCCTGGGTCTTTTCTTACTCGTTCATCATTCAGCAGCGCCGTCAGGGTGGCCTTGATGCTGTTGTGGTATTCGCGGATCTGGATGTCGGTGTTGCTGCCGGGGGAGACGTGTTTGGCCGCAGCAGATTCGTGGTCGTCGGCTGGGGAGGTGTAGGAGGCGGGTCGTTTGTCGGCGATGGCCGAGTGGATGGTAGGCAGCTGGTTGGCAGATGCTGCTGGCTGCGGCGATGGAGGGACGGGGACCATTTTGATGGGAGAAGACGCTGGTTGTAGATTGTCTAGAGAGGAGAATTGAACTTGTTGAAGCTCGAGGCTGCAGGTCTGGCACTCTGACGGTCTTATAAGCTGCAGCTCGCTGAAGCACAACGTACAATATCCTCAACAAACGGATCGACCCTTGTTTCCGCCACAGACTGCCTTTTTTTTGTATACATAGCGGCCCTCTTGGCACTCGTAATATGCGCCAATAGAAACAAGGTAGCGCTCTGTTCGCAGCATCACACCCACGGCGCGTCCCCTGTTGCTTGACCTGGCTGTCATTTCCTGCCAATGAAGAGCCTGATGCCATCATGCCGCTGTCAGGCCAGAGTCTCTACTCTTTACAAGGTTTTGGCAAGTTTTGATGTATCGTGCCATATTTGGTGATATCACAACCTAAATTGTACTCTGCCTGTCCCCTTTGAGTCTACTGTAGGGCATACGTAATTACTGCCTGGAGTACCCCACGCGTCATAGTATGATTCTTCATTATTGATAGTGTCATGCCGCCGCTTATATCATTCTGTCTATGGATTTTCTACTGCATCCTGGCTACTGTTGGCAGGTCCTTTTCGCCTCTGCCCAGCCTCATGGCCTGTGCTCACTGGGTGTCGGCTGAAGACCGAAGGCGATACTCCTTGTATCATTCTCCACAACTCGACCCTTCTTGGTCTCCTGCGGGGCCATCTGCTGTTTGCAGAATGACTGTAGACCAGGGGACTAGAAGATTTCCAGTCTTGACGTCCCATCAGTGTGTGATTTCGCCCCTGGATATACACAGTCTGGATGTCCCACAACGTATCCTAGCGAATGAGACTTCAGACAGGTAGTATATATGAGCACGGAACGTCAGGATGACTCAATTGTGTCGATCTCCACGTGGAAGCCTCATTAGGAACAGAGGTTATGGTTATGCTGGATTACTCCGACATGACTCATGAGGATAGCAATGGTCTACGGGTTACAATTTCCAAGACTTGAGTTGGTCTTGCAATATGATAATTATGACAGACTAACATTCTACTATATCTAGTCTATATGAAACTACATACAAGTCTTCTCATGCTGCGTAGTTTGAGGTGACCTCAATAGCCTCATCCTATTGACGTCATTGGTGCAACCGGGGATGAGCTTGGCATTTGTATGGGCATAAAGACTACTTCTCTAGAGTAGATCTACCTCTCTCCTCTTAGCTCGAACGCCTCCGTCCTGCATTCCTCCGCTCCATCCACACGCCCATCGTACCAAACACCCCCAAACACCCACACGTCATAAAAGCGGGCCCCCAGATCGCGGGCGTAAACTGCCCCTTGAGCAGATTCCGCCTCACTGACAGATACCGAAAAATCCCATACCCAAACGACCACACACTGATGGCTTGGCAGAGCGTCGCTGCAGAAAACCCACTTTCCAAATACAGGCTGATGTGATTTGGCGTTGCGGAATGCTGCGGTTCTTCCAGTTGGCTGCTGCTGTTGCCCGAGCGCGCGGCTCCGGCTCCGGCATTCTCGGGAATCACGACTACGTTCAGTTTGGTGCTTGACAATGCCGAGGAGAGCATGCGATCAATTGCATCTAGACGGCCGAGGGCCAGCGCCATGGCTGCGAAGCCCAGCCCCATGCGTGTCCATGAGAGAAAAGTTCTTTCGTTCGCTTGGTGGTCACGCAATTGGGAGCCGGTGTTGGCGACGCGTTGGGGGAGGATCCGGCGCCACAAAGAGGTCATTAGAGGCAATAGATTGTAGTGATTAGTTTCGGTGCTTAGAGTTAAGTAGCAACAGAAGGTACAGTTTGTGGAGGGTGGATTGTTGAGGTCAGGGTTAGCCTGATTGAAGAATCTTCAAGTATAAATGAATCAATCAACAACAGCCAATGGATAGATTGAAGAATAATAAGCCCCGTATACTTTCCACTATTGCATGATTTTTTCCTTTCGGCCGGTATGGCATTCGCGACACGTGATCCTGGCTGGACGTCTGCTTATCATTAACATCACACCACTCATGATGGGAATGCAAAATATTTGTGCTATCAGCCTGAATATTGAAGGTTGTATTTAGTTGAGTGTTGTGCGCGTATAGACTGAATCCTAGGGTGCGTCTCAGCTTGAGCATCTCCCGCCATTCAATATATTCTTACAGCCAATGGGAATATCTCTAACATGCACATAGTGACAGAGGAGCCATAGTAAATTCTGATATATAAGCGAAAATCGAAGTTATTGCTGTCCAGTACATATGATTGTCAATCATTTCTGGTTCCCTCTAGTACTGTACATCCTAAGGAAACAGTGCGAAATCAACTACGCGCACCGCAGGAGAAAACAGAGCTCGCCGGATTTTGATGAATAGAGGCACCAGATGCATAAAGACCAAGGGCACACTAGATCAATCAGCCTGCTGTGCTAGATCAACCACGGATGATATATAACTTACCACAACCAGTCCAATACACACCGATGAAACATTGACAACAGTCAAGAAAATCTTTGTCCGCGTCAAGAACCACATCCCCTTGTTCATGTACAGCCAGAATACCCTTTCAAATCACTTAGCCCTGAATTGCAGGCAGAGCTGAATCAGTTGATGAATGACGCGGGCACAAGGACGGTTTAAATGTGCTAGATGATACCTGCCTCAAGGCTTTGACGGAAAGTGTAATGAACCAATGAAGATAATGCCCTTGACTCGGTAGTCCATTATACCGGCTCCAATGATGGTTTGACTGAAATTGAAGTATTGCGTTGACATATTAATACATTTAGTACCGGCGCAGGGTATCATTATACAAGTGTATCAGCAAAAAAAGAGGCCATATTTGCTTTTGTTTGACAAAGTCAATCCACGTTGGCATCGAGTCCCGTCTATTTGTCTCCAAATGCTGGTCCTTCTGGTTCCATACATTAGTCAAGATTTCCCTGGCTGTCTTGAATATGGGAAACCGGCAGATCGACGCTGCACTGTTGAAGAATTGAAGGACTGCGTCCCGCCTAGAGGGTGTGAGCGCCTCACACCCGGCAATAAACATTGGCCAAGCCGTTGCTGGGCTCATGGGATACTCTGCTGGCACGACATTCTGAAAGTCAGCCAACGCCGTGATAGCATTGTCCACATAGCCAGCCAGAACAGCAGGATGGACTTGGCGAACCCGCCGGTAAAAGAAAATCACCAGTGCGCTGTTCAATGCTCGCAACATGGGCTCATGGGGTTTGGATGAGTCCAGGTGCTCGGGGTGTGCCCGACAATTGTGTCGCAGAACAAATGAGCTGATCATATTTTCCAAGTGCTCACTGTGGCGGTGGAGTGCTTCCCATGCCTCGAGGGAAGCCTTCCTCTGGGATTGACCTGCAATTCGAAACGTCTCCATCACGTTGGCGAGCCTCGTGGTCTGGGATACGAGTGTGAACCACGTCTCGGGGATGCCGTAGATCTGCTTGTACAGTGTGTCCGAAAAGTTCCGTGAGTCCTGTAGATGAATATCATGTAAGCCGGTCTGCTGATCTACGGGAGAACGAAACCGCCTTCGACCGCTACAAGATCCTTCCTCGCGTTCCGAGAAATGTCGACCACGGTGATATGACCACAGAAATCCTAGGTACCAAGGTTTCCCTCCCATTTGGATTCAGCCCTGCTGCGTCGCAGAAACTAGCCCATGCAGATGGAGAACTGGCGGCATCGAGGGCTGCAGCAAAGTATGCTATCTGCATGGGTCTCTCGTCATATTCGAATTACTCCCTGGAGGATGTGGCCGCGCAGGGCACCGGGAACCCTTATGTGATGCAGATGTGTGTGTTGCGGGATCGATCAATTACACTTCAGCTACTGGAACGAGCTGAAAGTATATTTCTCCTCTTCCGGCCTGACATCGAGACGCACTAAACATGAAGCAGAGCGGGATACAAGGCACTATTCCTCTCTGTCGATGTTCCTGTGCTCGGGAAGCGCCTGAATGAATATCACAACAACTATTCTCATCCGGAAGATATGAACTGGCCGAACATCCTCAGCTGCAGGGCTGATACCTCAAACCGCACTGATTATGGTAAGAATCATAGTCCCGAGCGGTTTCGCTCTAACCCAAGCAGATCCAAGTCTCGACTGGGAAAGAACAATCCCGTGGCTGAGGAAACATACCTCGTTGCAGATATGGCTCAAAGGGAGTACGCCGCATTCTATTCCTCATCAGTATGAGCGTATTCTCTCGCACATCGAGACAGCTAAGAAAGAAGGTGGCAAAGTCGTCATTGGTGGAGGTGCCCATGTCCCCAGCGGAGACAGAAACAAAGATGGCTATTTTGTCCAGCCTACTGTTTTCACTGGTACTACAGACTCCATGGCTATCGTGCGCGAGGAGGTCTTCGGCCCCGTGGTGATTATCGAGCCATTCGCAACGGAAGAGGAAGCTATCCGCCGGGCCAATGATACCATCTATGGTCTTGGGGCCGCAGTGTTCACAAAGGATCTGGAACGGGCGCATAGGGTTGCGGCAGAGATTGATTCGGGAATGGTCTGGATCAATAGTAGTCAAGACTGTGATCCTCGTGTGCCGTTTGGGGGGGGAAGGGGGGTCAAGCCGAGCGGCATTGGGCGGGAAATTGGTGAAGCTGGTCTGGCAGCCTATAGTCGGATCAAGGCCGTACATGTCAACAAGGGAAGTAGGCTGTGATATAATCTGACTGGGAATCAGACTTACATAGGTATTGAAGAGGAACGAAAGTATCTTTGTTCAGTGACTCGTGATACAGAGAGGAAAATTGCGTTAAACTATAACTATCTGTGGAAGGGACACATTGCTGAACATGCACCTGCTTGAGGTTGACCATGATCTCTTCATCTAGATGGCATAGAACAGAAGGTTCACTGCATTTGATAGCCACAGGAAGTTGAGCTAACCCATCTGAGAAGTATTTGACTGACACAATGGAAACAACAGCAGCGGATTCTTGGCATTATGCTGTAGGTGTCTTGGAAGAAGAATGTCGGCGTCGGGGGTATTGTGTCGTCCCGATTCCGATGTCTTGGCGTGCTAACTTGCTGAATTTGCATCCATCAACGGGCCCGAAGGAGCCGGACGTGTTACTGTTTGAGGCTGACCCCGAGCCGAGGCATCTAACTGCTTCCCAACACCACCATTGATTGGCTGAACCGGCAGCTACGTTGGGATTTTTCTACAATTCAAGATCACTAATCTGATAAGATACAGAGGTACAGGTCAAGGAAAATTCTCCTCATCACCAACACCCTCTTTTCCTCTTTCTCTCGGTTCTCTTACCTGTATATATGATTAAGCCTTAATCTCTGATTCTCATACTGAAATATAAACGCAGAGGCAGTAACAAATAATGGACTCCATACTCTCATTGGCCAGCTCGCTCTGGCAGTCTCTCACCTTCTGGAAAGCCCTTGCCATCGGGTTCGCATTGCTGAATCTCAAGACCCTACCTTTGGTTTGGCACGTAAGATACTCACCCTCCTCTTGTTTCAGTGTATTCCTAAGAACAACCAGATTCGCGTCTACCGCTACTACTTCCAGAATGGCTACCTCTTCACCCCCGCCGTCGAGCAACCGCCCTCCCCCAGCACCGACATCCTCAAACCGAAAAGCATCTTCACCCGCGCGCCAATCATGGAAATCGACATGAACATGCACAAGTCCAACTCGACGTACTTCTCCGACCTGGACGTCTCCCGAACAGCCCTCATGGGCTCCTTGATGATCAAGGGCGCCGCATTGCTCGAGAAACACCTCCAGAAGCAGGGCAAACGCGGCCCACTCCACTTCGTTCTCGGCGGGGTCTATACGAGCTTCAAGCGCGAGATTCCAGCCTATATGAAGTACGAGGTCCAGTCCCATATCGCCTCTTTCGACGATAAATGGATTTATATCGTGACCTACTTCAGGAAAATGAAGGTCTCAGCCGATACAGAGGAGGCTCATAAGAAGAGGCTGCTTGCTGTTTCGATTAGCAAGTACGTGCTCAAGAAGGGGAGGTATACGGTTCCTCCCAAGGATGCATTTGAGGCGGCTGGGTATAGGCCTTTGATTGCGCCTGCGGCGAATGGTACGGCCAATGGCACTGCGGCGGAGGAGGTCAAATCTGGTCGTGCTTGGGATGATAACAGTGAGTGGGGGCAATTGCAGAAGGAGATTCTCAAAGGAAAGGAAATGGTTCAACCGTTTATTGACCAGGAGGAGAAGCTGTTGGGTGATTATATGGAGAAGATGAAGCTCCCTGCGTTTGCATAGATTGCTGGCCGACACTCGAGATAGACTGGGTGGTGAATAGATATGTCCCTCGGACGAGATGTTATAGACATGTACCATATTTTGCATAAGATATAGATTTCCTTTAATGAGGATAATTGTTAAACTTGATCGCAATTACATCGAGAATGCACATACAAAGACATCAAAAAAGGAACCTAATCCTGGCCCCTGAAAATTATCTGGAACGATACATTCAAATAATCACTGTCCCCAATCCCTGGGTTGCGACATGCCAGATCGAAGGCGCGATTCTTCCGGTCAATATGTTCGCTTAGATTGTCCTTTCTGCTGAACCTCATACCACAAGACTTGACAGGACAGCCATGAAGCGAGGAGATAGATGAACACATTTGACATGGCGCCTGAGGTCTGCCTCACGATTGAATGGTCGAGTGTATGCGCATCCTTGCCATTTACATAAGTAACAAGCTCCTAAATAAAATTAGTCACCTTTGCATCTTTCTTATATGTATGCCACGAACTAATCATATCATATAAATCTAGAACCTTACTTTGAAAGGCATGTTTATCTCCACAACATGATTTGAGATAAGAGCAATCAATCGGGAGGAAATTTCATGCCTGGTAGGGGGCACTCAGCATGTATCTGGGGACAAAATTGTATCATTCTTAGCTGATTTGGTAGCACAAGCATTCTATCACCCGCCAAAATATCATTAAACACAGAGTAGGCATATCTAGGTCATCCCTTACGTCGGACAGTAACACAATGTGAGGTATCATTTATCCCCTAGCCAATCACGTAGTACAAGGATTCCATCCCTGACCAAAATATCATTTCTTAGGTAGTACGGAGTCGGTATATCTAGGTCATCCCTTGCATATGGCAGCAGCGAAGATTGTTTATTAAAGCTCTGACACTCAGTCAGGCAACTTTAGTCCCTGCTCTTTTACTCCACTCCATCTCAGGCATAGTGTCGCCTGTGGATTTAAAGCTCCGTTGACATGTTGTTCACAGTTCTGTCATGCCTCCTGGCGGCTCTTCTAGCCTTTGTTATGTCATGTCGCTCTTCTCGAAGTCAGGAGAAAGAGAAACCTCTCCCTCCGGGCCCGCCGAAGCTTCCTGTGATTGGCAATCTTCATCAGGTTCCTCGATTACGGTTCTGGGAAACCATGGCGGACTTTGTTGATCGGCACGGACCGATCGTCAGTGTGAAACTGGGGCAGCAGCAGCTCATTATCCTGGGAAACCAAAAAGTTGCCCGATATCTTCTTGATCGCAAGAATACCAAATACAACTCCCGGCCCCATTTCAGAGTGGCAGAGAGGGCTTGGCTCGGGCCAATGGTGGCTCTCATGCCTTACGGTCCAGAATGGCGTGTTTACCACCTGATGCAGGTAGCTGTCTTGAGCTCTCGTGCGGTTCGCCTCTACGACAAGATCTTCAGTATGGAAACCACCCAGCTGCTGCATGACCTACTCTCTACCAGCGACTATCAACCTCGAATCCGCCGCTATTCGTCCGGCCTCGCTTATGCGGTGGCATATGGCATGCGAATGCCTCGTGGGGATGAGTTGGAAATTCAGGAGATTCAAGAGATTACCTCTAAATTTTTTATCGCCGCGCAGCCAGGGTACTGGTCGGTAGACAACTTTCCCTTCTTACGATATCTTCCCGGTTTTCTGGCTCCGTGGAAGCCGTTTGCAGCCCATGTCAATCAGCTGATTTCTGATGTATTGGAAAGAGCATACAGTAATGCGCTGGAACGAAACTCTTGGAGCTGGGCTCGAGTACTCGCTGAGCAAGAGAGCCTGAAAGCAGTTCCAAAGAGCTCACTGGCCCTTGTTGTTGGCGAGCTCTATGCGGCCGCCCATTTCTCGTCCTCCAACTTACTGGTTACATTGATACAATTGATACTCTACCACCCAGAAGAGGCCCAAAGGGCCCAGAAAGAGCTGGATAGCATGGTTGGAGCACAGCGGCTGCCCCGAATAGCCGATCTGGAGAACATGCCGTATGTCAGAGCTTTTGTCCGCGAAACCCTTCGATGGTTGCCGAGCTCCGGAGTCCCTCACGCCAGTACAGAGGATGATGAGTACATGGGGTACAGGATCCCACGGGGCTCCATGGTTGTCCCCCATTATTGGTTCGTGGATATGGATTCAAACGTATATATGGATCCTCTCAAATTTCGGCCCGAACGATTTCTCAATGACCCCAAGCTGCCGCTGAGAACCTTCGGTTTTGGCAGTCGCATCTGCACTGGCCAATACTTTGCCCAACATTCTTTCTCCATGGTCATCATGCGACTCCTATGGGCGTACCACATTCGATTTCCGGATTATGTCGATACGAAAGCGGAGCCGATTGGGCACCTTGACTCGCGAATCTTTACGCCGAACGAAAAACCCACCGAAGTCGTCTTCACGCCCCGCTCCCATGCTCACAGAAAGGTCATTGAACAGGCATATGCGAGTCTGGACAGCGTTGACGATGCTCTCAAATCCCTTCAGAGTATTGAAGTGAACACCCCGAAGAATTTCTAGACATGGTCATAAGGAAAAGATTTGGCTCGACCTAGCATAGAGTTATGAATGGGTTGGGCTGGGTTGAACTTTCTCAACCCGAAACCCACCCCAAAAGTCAAGTGAGGGATTTCGTTTAATCAATGCACGCAATATCAGCCGAAACGGGGTCCATGCCATCATCCAGCGTAGTGTTCCGTACCTGTTTGAACTTGTCAATCGTAAAATGACCCGGCTGAGTTCGGGAAACTGTCCAGTTGATTCCGGAAGGAAGTCGGCCGACATGAGCAAACAGATAGCAATGACTTTTCTTGCGCTGCTGTTCTGTTCTCTATATGGAGGTTTGAACTGTCATGCACTGCACTACTTATCTACTGAGGCCATATCTGGCGAAAGAATGCATAGATGTCAGTGGTCCCTGTCGGTGCCTCTGTAACTCGAAGACCAAGGATTGTAGGCAGGTGAGAGAAATTGCTTCATTGGGGAGTGTGTGAGAATGTCGAACTGAGAGAATCCATTGTATATAAGTCGTGGTTCTGAGTTGCTACTTGCATGCCCTGGTGGGAAGAAAGCTGATGTGGGGTTGACAGCCTGGTAGGAGTCATAGGACGATACATAATCGATCTTTCGTTAGTGGATAGTCATCCTGCCGTGGTCAGCGTACTCAAGGGTCATTGTACATGAGGAACAGATCACTGCACCAATGAATGTAGCGTCAAGTCCTCAACTCTTATGGACAAGGGTGTACGCTCTAGTTTGATACAAACAAAGAAGAGGGCATTTTGGACGTGTTGGAATGCTTTGCCATGGGATACAACATGTAACAGCTGATATTCCTTTTGGTCACGCACTCATATACTGAACAGACCATGTGTCTCCGACTTGATGGAGTGATTGGTATTCATATCCTACCTCATCTGTCTTTTGGTACTCCGAAAAGTCAAAGGCTGCCTCCTTTATGTTTGTGCCAGCCAACATGACTACTATAGTATATGATTGGTGATTTTCTTTCACCTGGCATATGCACATTGCTATTCATCATGGCTGCAACGGTCCATGGTTGGGCCTGCAGCAGCAAGCAGGTAACAAAGGAAAAGGGATGAATACCACTGCGACAATTGTCGCTCAAGATCATGAATCATCCCTCGGACAGTATCCCTACGACTGTACTAGCATAAAGTCTAGGATCGCTTCTTTCAGTGGGGTAGGAACGTAGGTAATGGGCTATAAAGAAAAATCATCTTCTGGCCCTTCTCATTGAGTCGCAGCTCGCTCTCGAGGACCTCGCACGATCTGAAAACAAAGGACCATACGGCCTGCAAAGCGCGGAGAGTTTTATTAAGTTTATCAAAGTAAGTGGTTTTCTCATCCGCGGTGTTTCTTTGTCGGTAGACTCGGTACGTCTGGAGAGCACAGGATTTCTTTGTTATCGAGTAGCAATAAGCCTCGACGGTAGAGGATCTTCTAATTTTACCACTCTTTCATATTTCCCAACGGTCTTGGATTGTACCATGGGTCAGGGATGTCGGGCGTGTCGGACAAGGGAATAACCTCGAGGATTGATTGAAGGAGCCGGTCCTTTACCCCAACTTGAAACAGAGATTCCCTGCTTCTTGTCGGGAAGATCATTATGCATTAACTGTCGATGCACGGGACTAACTTTCAAGTCTTCCTATATATACCGACATTTCTCGGCCAGGACATGTTGGTCTCAACATCGTGAACAACTGATTCATACGCGCAAGATGGCCGACCTCCGATTTGACCCCAACAACATGAACAATCTCCGCGAAGCGATACACCGGGGCTACATATGCCGGATCTCTCGCTTTCTTGATGCCCATGGAATCCCTAACGTGCTCTGGTCGGAGCTTGTGATGAATATGTTTCTCTTTCCCGTCGTGGCAGACGTAAGTCCCCCATTCCCCTGAGGCACCACCACTGCAGTTCGAGGAGCTGACCACCGGACACCAATAGGGCATTCGCGTCGTCATCCCCGATGAACATATCGAGAAAGCACGCGACCTCCTGCTAGCAGCCGGCTTCCCCCCCTGCCAGATGGGGAACTACTGCCCCTTGTACTGGGAGGCGTCTGGTCACGCCGTCCCCTACGCACACTTCAACCTCGTGGACCGCGGCCCCATAAACTACTACAAACCCGAGATATTCGGCGACAATCCCCGGGAATGGCACACGCTGGAACTCCTCAAGAAGTCCGAAGTGCTGTGGGGAGCGCCCGAAATCCCACTCGGGCCGCCTCCTCCAAATGATCCAGACTGGTGGACAGTCAACGATGAGCGTCTTCCAGAAGTCCCCATTGAATACCAGCTAGGCCGCATTGTTGAGGCGGATTATCCGGTCAAGATCCCCTCGCCGGCGCGCTTCGCCGAGTCGCTGACCCTCTTGTACATGCGGGACAATTTCCCGGAAATGACTTGCAGAGGGCAGTCCTGGGATTTTCTACAGCTGGACATGCTGGAAGTGCTGGAAAAGCACCGCCTCTTCGAACTGAAGGACCTTCCGCCTCGTACTCGAAGCTGGTTTACAATTCTGACGACCGATCACTTTGACGAATATGAGGATATCGCGGAGTCGTTCGCGGCGGAGATGAGGGAGACGGGCGAGGTGCCTGCAAGTAGTCCCTGGCCGTCGAAAGCTTTCTTGCCTCCTGGATGGCATGAAGAGCTTAAACAGTGGGAGGAGGAGAAAGAGCAGATGAGGAAGAAGAAGAAGGAGGAGGAGGAGGAGGAGGAGCAGATGCGGAAGAAAGAAGAAGAGGTGAAAGAGGAGCAGAATGCGTGATGGAATGATAGTTGGGCTTTGCAGCTGTTTTGTGTTTATCCGGTACTTGTCTACTTATCATTGTTAGTTGCCATGTTCTGAGCATACGTGTGTTTAACTTGCTTATCCGTTGAGTCAATCATGTTGTTATACCTTGTTGTTAGAAGAAGTTTCACCCTCAGTCAATAATGTCTTGTATCAAGATGGCCACAACGCCACCCTTATGTCCGCCATAACTAAGACAAAATGTATGCTCCGCAAGATGTTAACAAAGGATTAAGAAACAAAAAGGTCTCTGTACATTTGCTATGTCTCCAGATATATCCTCACCCTTGTTTCAAAGTTAACATCTGTTGCAAGGTGTAGTGGTTCTTGAACTAGACGATGGCCATAAATAACAGGGTCCATTCCCTTCTTCACAGGCTCAGTCACCATCAACTTGATTCAACCAAGCTCTGCGACTTCCTTTACAAGCTATATCCCAAAAACCACAGGACAACTCTCAACATGAACATGACCCATTTGTCTGGCAATGACCTCAGAGTCGCACTCAGAGCTGCAGCAAGGGCACTCATTTGGTCTCTACAGGCAATGCCAGAACTGCAGGAAGCTAGGATTGTGATTATCGGTGGCATGGCGGTCCAACATCATGTGGGAGCCTACCGGAAAACCTCGGTGAGTACACTGAAGAACCGGTCTCAACGGACGCTGACGAGGTCATTCATCCTGGTGCAGGATGTGGATGTTCTGCTTTTCAGCCATGACCATCCCATTGACACCCAACGGATCCGCAAGGAGCTGGTCTCCGGATTTTCATATCTCTTTATGGAGTGTGCTCAGCCGCTGTTCTTCAAGTACAGAGATACGCACTGTACGCACTTGGTGCAGGTGGACCTTATCCCCCAGCATCTGGTATGTTTGCGTGCCGCCGTCGGATAGATGAAGTCAAACTAACGTGATTGACGACAGCCACCATACCTGCCTGCGCATGCGATGGCGCTAAGGGAGATAGACTTGAACTATCTGCCGTTCATCGTCCCGTTGGACCTCATCGCGTACAAGGTCCACTGCTCGAGCATGCGTCCCTATTCGAGAAAACGAAAACAGGACGCCCGGGACGCGAGGATGCTCTGGGGAATGATATACAGTCTGAAGTCTGTTCCACTCAGCCAAGCTCAACGGCAGGCCATAATCTCAGGGCTGGATCTGATGGCAGGAAATTCCGGAATTTGGCGCTGGCTAAAGGGCAGGCTGAGACGATGGGTAAATATGTGAGAGAGGAACATTCGGTTCACATCCTGGCTTTTGGGGTGGGCTTAACTTAAAGATATAGTATAGAGCAGCTGATGAGGTCCTGCTGGTCAGAGACTGACATAAATAAATTATACTAGAGATGACGCATCTGCAGCTGTTTAGAAAGTGTTTTAATGCATGAGAGATCCAGAGACACAGACTGCTCGCTGGCAGCTGTGCATCACAGCATTTTCAGTCTATTCACTAATCACAATAGACACATGCTCCATAACAAGGGCTCACCGATCTAACCAGACGCTAGAAGTGCCTGGATCCTCGCTGAACCTCAATATTCACGTCTCCCTCTATCTATCCATGCGCCACCATGAACAGAATCCCAACCAAACACTGTCTTCTTCTCTTTTCTTCTTCCTCCACCTCATCTCCTTTCTCCATTCATTTCACCCTTTCAGCAGGGAAGAGAGGAACACCAGCTTCGTGTCGACGCGCAACCATGATGCCCACCGCATTGCCCTCGGGCTGCGGGTTTTGCTGCAAAAAGGATCATCTCCTACGATGCTCAGGATGTAAGGTGATGCTCTACTGCGGTCGTGAACACCAAGCCGTCAATCCGCCTGCAACCAAGTCGAGAGAGTGCGTCTTATCATGGAGCGAGAGGAGTCTGCCCTTCACAAGTTCCCCAGAACCCGTTTTACGCCCCCAGGAGATCTTTTCGTTACCAGCGTTGGCGTGTTTGGAGAAATCTTAGCTGCTCAGCCATACATGAAGACACGCCTGGTCCTGGCATATACAATGTCCCGGATTCGGACAGTCGAATCTCTCGAAGCCCAGCTGGACCACCATCTCGACTTACTGCGACTCTGCCGGGGCGATAGCATGAATGTGCGCGGCCGTGTGCCTGCGCTGATGCTTCGCCTCGATAAGGACCAGAAATGCTACGAGTTTTTAAAGTGGCACGCTGTGATTGCGTCTGAGGAAAATTGGGAGCCGACGCATTGGAACCTTTCGTACCTCAATATCAAGAAGGCGGATGCTTTCGAGTCTATCGAACTCTTTGTCGCCGGATTTCCCGACCTCTACCGGATCGTCGCCCTAACACTTTTGAAAATCAAGCTACTACTGCACTTGATGAGACTAGAAGAGACCGCTCTTGTCTTGAGCCCCAAACTGCCTCCAGAGCTTGTCGACTTGATTCAGTCGTTCGTGCCTCGCAGTCCGATTGTTGCCGGAAATCGCGAGTTGGTGTACGGAGCAACGCGCCAGCCTGCGATTGAGAAACTGGAGATAGAGATCGACGTGCTGTGCATGGCCACCAATCTGCGCAATGTGCACTTCTGGTCAAGCCTTCTGAACCCGGAGCGTAACTCAACTGTAAAGCCCAACCATCACCATTGGGGAACTGTGGAGGAGGCGCGTGCCATTATCATGTCTGTCTATGACGCTTGGGACGAGACTCCAGGGGCCATCGACTTTATCAGAAAGAAGTCGCAGGGCAGGGCTTGACATTGGCTACCTCTCCAGCGGATAAGGGCATTTCCAATCTCTCGGATAGGGAAGAGACACTTGAATGGGGATGTCATGTAGATTGAGATTCTGGAATTCATATCATCAGTTCCATGCGACAGTGCTGATACTAGAATGTATTGATCCACTTGCGGCTCAGATCTTCATTATGGGGTCTTATGCTAAACGTTCACTCACAGGCTCTTTGACTTGAACAGTATCAGAGAGCTGCGTAGGGAGAAAGGAAGTGCTCAGTGGCTCAATGCTACCATGGGTCGCCCGGATCATTGTGTTGTTTCGACAAAGCGCCCTGAGCCCTCTTCTTGCGACACTTGAGGTTTTTGGCAGACTATCTTCATTCATTTCTTAGTTGTGCTTCACTCTTTGTTTAACATGATTGAAAAAGAACATAATGCATTGTCTAATATCATTGCAAACTCTTTATGTCTCTGGTACCTGTTAACCATTGTAATGGCTTGCAAAGGCCTTGTAAGAAACTCCATGGTTGAGGCGTCACTCCTTGTCTCCAATGCCTTTGTTGGATAGAGAAACATCTCACTTCACTGTGAGTCTATCAGAGACTGTCTGATTAATGGCTTCCAAGAATAGTGAATACTGTCTCTCTTGTCTGGTTCACTTGATGCTCTTTGTTCCTCTCCTGGATTCAAATATCACGACAACACCCAGAGACTAAGGCATCATCAACACTGTCAACTACTAAGTTGAAATACACGCATCTCATCAATTAGTCCACCTTTGCACAACCTTCCCAATCAAACCATCCAGACGCAATGTACGGACTCCTTGCCTTTATCACATTACCCTGGGTAATCTCTCACCCTCGGCTGTTCATGGTAGCAGCAGCAGCAGCCACATACTTCTTGCAATCGACCGACCGGACCCTTCACGACGTACACGTGGAAATAGCCTCCCGGGTAGCTGGCATTCTACCTGAAGACCTTCGGAGAGATGATGTTCTCTCTGACCAAATGACCGTCGTTTTCCTTCACCTGTTCGTCTTCCGGTATTTCCGTCTCGTCATCCATCTCATCTCCTTCTGGCTCTTCTATCGCCCCACCCCTGTCCCCAGAAACCCTACCCTTTTCCCCTCTGATTGCACAATCATCCTCCCCACAGTTGATCCCGAGAACAGAGACTTCAAAGAGTGTATCACCTCATGCCTTCGGAACCAACCAGGCGCAATCATCATTGTTACTGTTGGAGATCAACTGACGCGATTGACCAAGGACATCATCGCCCCGTTGAAGCAACGATTCCCCAACACCGAAATCTCCGTCAAGACCGCCGACGAAGCGAACAAGCGCCGACAGGTCGCACACGGCCTTCGATACGTGAAGACCAAGATCACGGTCCTGCTCGATGACCACGTCTTCTGGCTCAACGAACGCTTCCTCCCGACCCTCCTCGCCCCATTCGAAGACCCGAAGGTGGGCATCGTCGGAACGAACAAACGGGTCCGTCGGACAGACACGGGGTTCAACATCAGATCGTTCTGGAATATGCTGGGTGCGCTGCATCTGGAACGACACAACTTTGAGATCCGTGCCACTAACGCAATCGACGGCGGTGTTTTCGTCGTGTCAGGCCGCACATCTGCGCATCGGTCCGAGATCCTCCAGGATCCCGCATTCATCGCCGGATTCACGAACGAGAGATTCTTCTTCGGTTTGTTTGGCCCCCTGAACGCTGACGATGATAACTTCATCACCCGCTGGGATGTCCGACACGGGTGGAAGGTCAAGATCCAGTACTGCCCCGACGCAATGATCGAGACCACGCTGGGTACGTATCCCAAGTTCCTCTCGCAGTGCTTGCGATGGGTCAGAACGACCTGGAGAAGTAACTCGGCCAGCTTGTTCACTGACCGAACGGTCTGGTGCACCCAGCCGTGGTGCGTGTACGCCGTCCACTGGACCTCCTTCGTCAACTTTGCCCTTTTCTACGACGGTGCGTTGGCGTATACCCTGCTCAAAAGCCCGCTCGGAACGGGAGACAACCTGAAATATCTCGCGGCGTGGATCTTCTGCACGAAGATGGTCAAGCTAACGCCGTACTTCCTCCGTGAGCCCCAGGATCTGGTCATGCTGCCGGGCTATTTTGTCTTTGCCTACTTCCACAGCCTGATCAAGCTGTATGCTGGGTTGACCTTCTGGGAGACTAACTGGGGAGGCAGGAACCTGTCTGCCATCAATAACCAACCTGGTGGCGGCGACGATGACGATGACGACGCCGACGATAGCAGCGACGATAGCGTCGACGGCGGCGTTCAGCTTCCTCCCACTCCGCCTCCATCACGCCGGCGTGGAAAGACATCAGGTAGTTCCAGCTCGAACAGCGGAGCGGATGACGGATCTAACGCGGGTAGGACGATCAATTGTGCTGGTACTGCTTCAGGATCTAATCGTGTACAGTCTAGGAATCGCATCACTTCGACCGCCAGTACCAAGACGCCGCGGAAAGTCCAGGCTCAACCTACGACTAGATTGTCGTCCTCGAGCACATCGAGCAGCACCTCTTCACGATGGCAGCGGTGTCCCGGTTGTCGAAAGTTACATTCCGATTCCGGTAGTATATGCCAGGTCAAGGATGTATGGGGTCGATAATGAGGGCTGACGGGAAGGCTGGTGAGTCCACTCTTACCCTAAAAATTGGGTCATCTGCTGTATTGCTGTTTTTTAGCCATGGAGTTTCAGGAAGTTGCCTAATAGATAAAACTTGACGTTTTCGCTCATTTCTTAACACGTAGTTAGCAATTGAGTGTAGCCCTTGCGATGGTGAACGTACATTCTCCAGCCCTGAATGATCTATAACGTGTCCAGCCAGTGGTTGACGAGGGTGTCACCTAAATATCAAGCCGAAAATGCTCGGGAGCCCCGATATAATTGACTCGATAGGTATAGGCTGTGCGGGAGAGAGCCCAGCTTAGTTCGCAGAAGTTGCAGGTTTGAAGAACTTAGATAGTACCAAGCTCGATGAGGATATTGCGCACCACCCAATGGGGTACGAGGAACGGATC
The DNA here is from genome assembly GCF_002237265.1 of Aspergillus thermomutatus. NCBI lineage: Eukaryota > Fungi > Ascomycota > Eurotiomycetes > Eurotiales > Aspergillaceae > Aspergillus > Aspergillus thermomutatus. Next base: position 68,652 of record NW_020798153.1, on the reverse strand, counting down.
CAAGTGATAAATAAGATCATCTCATTCTGGTTTTAGCCGGGACTGACCTGCAATGTCATCCTTTTGCCAGTTTTGCCACCAATCACGGCGGATGCACTGGTATAGCGTCAATGTTCTCCCCATGCTAAGACATGTGTCTGCGGGGAACCCTGTATTAATTTGGTGCACAACTTAGTCTGGGACAGCGCAATTTCGTCGTGAATCAAGCCAGAAGCCGGACAGACGGACCGGAAGCCGTATAATCTCGCGATGTGAGCGATTTCCTCGCGTCAATTTCCGGCGGAGTGACTGATCCATTATATTATAACACTGCGGTCTGCAGCGTTATAATGCAATTTCGGGAATCAAGGTATGATATGATCATCATGAAAGACTGGCTCCAACGCTTAGGGCTGATGGTGCTGTGCGCCGCCGCAGCTACTGCCAAACATGCGTACGAGTTCAAATCCGTTGCGATCACTGGAGGAGGCTACATCACTGGCATTGTAGGCCACCCGACTGAAAAGAACCTCCTATATGCCCGTACCGACATCGGTAGCACATATCGCTGGGAACAGGAGCTGAACAAATGGATCCCGCTCACCGATTTCATCGGCCCCGAGGACGAGAATCTGCTTGGGACGGAGAGCATAGCCACGGACCCGGCTGATCCAAACCGTTTATATCTGGCGCAGGGCCGGTATCTGAGTTCTAACAACTCGGCGTTTCTGGTGTCGAATGATCGGGGAGCGACTTTTACGCAGTATCCGGCGCCCTTTGCGATGGGGTCGAATGAGATGGGTCGGAATAACGGGGAGAGACTCGCGGTCAACCCGTTCAAGCCGAATGAGCTGTGGATGGGGACTCGCAACGCTGGGTTGATGAAGAGCAGTGATCGCGCGAAGACGTGGACGAATGTGACCAACTTCCCTGAAGCGGCGGCGAACGGGATTGGAATCACGTTTGTTATTTTCGACCCGCAGCGTGAAGGGACGATCTACGTGGGCGCTTGCGTTCCTGGTGGATTGTACTTTACGACCGACGCAGGAACGACGTGGGAGTCTATCCCAGGGCAGCCAATGCAATGGAACTCGTCTTTGCTGATCTACCCCAATGAGACGCAGCCGCAGAGCGCGGGACCCCAGCCGATGAAGGCAGCATTGGCATCTAATGGAGCATTGTACGTCACCTATGCGGATTCTCCCGGGCCATGGGGAGTGGCCTATGGCGCGGTGCATGTCTACAACACGAACACATCGGAGTGGGTGGACGTTACACCTACCGCCGAAAACACCTCTCCTGCCCCGTATACCCCCCAGGCATTCCCGGCGGGCGGATACTGCGGTCTAAGCGTCGCAGCCGACGACCCGAATACCGTCGTCGTGGTCTCACTCGACCGCGACCCGGGTCCAGCGCTGGATAGCATGTATCTCTCCCGCGACGGAGGCAAGACCTGGAAAGACGTCTCGCAGCTCTCCACGCCGTCCGGTAGCGGGGGATACTGGGGCCATCCCATCGCTGAAGCGGCACTCGCCAACGGAACAAGGGTCGACTGGTTGAGCTTCAACTGGGGCCCTCAGTGGGGCGGGTACGGCGCGCCATCCCCCGTCAAGGGACTGACCAAGTTCGGCTGGTGGATGACAGCCGTGCTCATTGACCCGAGCAACCCCAACCACGTAATGTACGGAAGTGGCGCAACGATCTGGGCGACAGATACCATTACCCAGGCGGATAAGGATTCCGCGCCGACATGGTACGTCCAGGCACAAGGAATCGAGGAAACCGTTACGCTGGCGATGATCAGCCCACGGGACGGAGCGCATCTCCTCAGCGGGGCGGGTGATATCAACGGGTTCCGGCATGACGATCTCGACACGCCGCAGTCGATGTTTGGCCTCCCTGTGTTTTCGAACCTGAATACCCTCGACTGGGCGGGGCAGCGGCCGGAGGTGATTGTGCGCGGTGGGCCATGCGGGCATCAGTATCCGGATGGATGTGGCCAGGCGGCTTATTCAACGGATGGAGGGAGCGGCTGGACCAAGTTCCAGACGTGCATTCCCGGTGTGAATACCAGCTCGACCAACCCAGGCGTTATGACTGTTGATGCCTCTGGAAAGTACGTGGTCTGGTCGTCTGCCATGTACATCGTCTCGCCAACTTTGCAGGCCGTCAGCTCTGCAGGGAACGATGCCGGGCCGTATGCCTCAAACGACTGGGGCAAGACCTGGACATCGCCTCGCGGGCTGACGGTGCAGACGGCAAACATTAGCGCGGATCGCGTACAGCCGAAGACATTCTACGCTTTCTCCAGCGGCGTTTGGTACGTCAGCACGGACGGTGGCCTCTCGTATGCTGCATCCAATGCCAGCGACGTAGGGCTCCCCGCGTACACCGGCGCCGTCCCCGTCGTGAGTGTTGACACTGCAGGCGAGATCTGGCTGGCCCTCGGTGGCGAGGGCGCCTACCATACGACAGACTTTGGACAACACTGGAAACGCATCACGCACAAGGGAACAGTTGCCGACTTGATCACCGTGGGTGCCGCAGCTGCTGGGTCCAAGACGCCGGCACTGTTCATTAGAGGCTCGCCTGGTCATCCGAAGAAAAGTGATTTCGGGATCTATCGGTCCGACGATAACGGATCCACATGGGAACGGGTCGATGATGATACACACCGTTATGGAGGGTTCAATCTCATCCAGGGAGACCCTCGAGTGTACGGACGGGTGTATCTGGGTACGGGCGGACGTGGCATTCTCTACGCGGATATTGTACCGCAGCGATCAGCCAAGGACGGGAATGTACCAGGAACTGGAGGTATTTGATTAGACATGCTAGATCAATGCTCTAAATGACATGACGCCCCATTCGGGTAGCAGACTGATATCTATCAGGTCAAGGAAAACATCCTGCTGTAGGTGAAAGCCTGACCAGGGCATAAGTCACACTAAGTACAGGCCTAGCTCCATAAAGTCTTGTCATCAAACACAAAGACAATGAAGAACACATTCCATACCCAACCCAGCATAATATCAGTCTCGAGCCATACGACACTTCACGCCTGTCCTTCAGGGGGGTTCAGGTAGCCCTAGCTCGGCTGGTGCGCCGGTGACATTGCCATACTCGTCCCTGGGTACGGTCCGAAGCTTCACTGACTGTGATAGTTCAGTGATGTCAGTCACGAGTCCGGCCATGGCATTAAAGCTTGGGTTGCCGGGGGGTCCGCAGTAGTTAGTGGTGCCACCGTAGAGAAGACCACAGACCCTTCCTCTGACAAGGTTCTCTCTCTCCTGGCTCTGTATAAGTTAGCATCTGTTTAGCAAATATCAGATCTATATACCCAGTACTTACTCTCTCTTCCTCAGACAGTGGTGTGACTGGGGTTCAGTGGATATCTATCACGTTCAGTTTGGGCCGCCTGGACCCCGGCGGATGTAGCCACCTCAGCCACCAGTCCACCAGTCCATAGACTAGGGTACTCCGTAGTCACTCAATCTCAATATTGCCCAGCTTCTCCAGGGTCTCGGCCTCCAGCAGCTCCTCCTCGGTTCGGTCCTCGAGGCTATCCATCAACTCGTCGTCGCCTTGGCCTTCCTGTGCCGGATCCCATCCGTCCATGGTGCGGCTCTAGGAGCTGGCAATACCCTTAAGACCCTGCTAAAGTTGGGACTAAAACCTAATTCTTGGTTGCCATCCAAGCCTGGCTCTGCTGATGGGATCGCACCATTTACGCAAAAGGCTGACCTGTTCTCTCTCCTGTAGAAATTAGCATCTGTTTAGCAAATATCAAGTCCAGATACCTGGGAACAGCTCTGCCATAGTGAATGATAGCATCAGAATAATCAACATAATCAGAACAGTAAGAACAGTCAGGACAGCCAAAAAGACTTGAATATTAGAAAGAATCAAACATCAAAAAGCATGAAGCATCCATCAGTCCATGATTTAGAACATTTTAACATACTTTGATATTCATTTATTCTTTAAAAGAAAAGAACAGGCAGGCCAAGATAGGACTGCATAAGCCCGGAGGCTGTTTCGTCCTTTTTCAATCGCGTAACGATGTTGTTTGACTCAGTTTGAGCCTCCTGGCGATATGAATCGAGTACCCAACGTAGAGTGCCAGGTATATTCTCAGCTATCAGGCCACAAACACCGCACTTGCGGCCTCCATGGCGTGATAGGTGCTGAGCAAGTGTCGTGACTGTCTTAGTTTCTGTCCCACAAAGAAGAATTTGTACTTACTTAGGAAAGAAAGCAGAGTGGTTGGAAAAGGATGCATAGGTTGGGCAATCACAGAAATGGCTGGAAGTATAATTGTGAAGAGTGAAGTCAATCACTACAAGGAGTATTCACAAGGTATGAATTACAAGGCATATAAAGTAGGATTATAAAGATCAATGGAGATAACTACAGGAGGTATTTACTATTAGCTATTCACAGGCTAGATTCTGCAGGGCCATGGCAGACTGCAAACTACACTGTTTTAGGAGTCGGACATCAAATATACTACAAAAGCATTACAGAGTACTAAGGTAGACTTACCATTCTCATTCACTGTTGCTCTGAAACTTCCATGTACTCTTCCTTTCCTTCTTCTCTTTATCTCTAGCTGAAGATCTTCTCCGGCTCACTTGTTGCTTGCTACTTCCCCTCATCTTACAATCTCCAGTGCAGTATATCATCTTTACTTCTTATGTTTGCTGCCATCAAACATATATTACACTACTATTTCTACTGCGCTAGCGATGGTCATCTAACACTTTGGTCAAGTGGTTTTCTGGTTGACAGGTGCCTCTCTCCAGTCAGAACCACCTTTTGTTTTCTGTTATTTATCTCGCCACATCCAGCTCAACCATCCTTCAGAACAGCTTTGAAAGATGTCCGGTCAGTCTGAGGAAAGTCAAGAAATGACCCTGGAGCAGTATCTGGACAGCCGCGATCCCTATCGCTCAACAAATTTGCCGGACCTGTGACCATATCCGTTGATGTTGACCGACTCTCCAGAGCTTCGGAGAACTACTATTCTTCCGATTCATAACGATATACGCGCTATCCTCAGGATACATGGGTTTCCTGAGCATGTGGAATTCGTGCCGTATGTGGATGGCGTTACTTCGACTGCCATCACCAGGATATACTCGACTATGAAAAAGCTCGAGCAAGATGCCCATAGCGTTCCGAGAGGCGACATCGCAGTGAATCTGCTCCGTGTCATCCTACAGGCTGTGGATAATCACCCAAGACGCCTCAGGCCAGCAAGAGATGACATTGCCAACCTTCTCAACGCGAAGGGCATTACAAATATGTTCGTCAAGGAGGTCATGGACGCGAAGATAGCAATGGTTTGGGAAACGGTCGGCACAGTGAAAGGATTCATTGAGCATCGGGCGAGCAACAAGAGTCTCTGGGCGGAGGTTGAGGAGGTGGCCAAGACCGCGGCAAAGACTGCTGCGCGAACGAAGGGAGCCTGGGTGATAGTGGAGAACCAATGGGGCGCAGAGGTCACCAAGCATCTAACTCATGTCCACACTGGACACCACTATGCAAGAAATGTGGCCTCACTGGCGCAGAACATGCAGTGGGACACGGCAGTCTGCAGGGCCAACCGGTATGCTTATAAGCGCATCACACATATCAAGAGAGGTTCGCGGGGGGGTTCGCACCATCCCAAAGGACTTCGGCTGTGCTGTGAAGAAACCGCCCAAGGAATCCAAGCTTACAGATGACGAGCTTAGGAAGATCAAAGGGAAGCTGGACGCGTTCGGTCTTCTTGTCCCTGAAGATGATGATGATTCTCCCAAGCTGCAGGAACCAACTGGGCTGGCTTGATGAGATTGAACATTGATCTGTGCTTCTGCGTCCCTATTTCTCTGTCCCTTCAACATTGGCCGCGTCGAGCCCAAGGCCCGCCCGGCTGTCGTAATCCTCGTGGTTCCAACCACGCGTGCCAATTGGGTTGGTTTGGCCACGGAGATAAAATCATTACTTGCAAGACCGTGTCAGTTTCAGACGGTTGAGGTGGAGTTTCTCCCTGGAAATATGGGCGAGCAAGGAGACCAGCGCATGGGGGGACTTGAGGGGATCCACCCTGATGAGGAGTGGGCCGACGAACTTGAGGCCATGATAGACCAGTCTTTGCGGGATGGGGTTGAGAATGTCAACATCCAGCGAGGGTATGTCGAGATTATCCATCTGTACTTAAAACTATGTTTTCTGTTGAGATTCTACACCACTAGACTAAGGAGTACATCATCCGGACACCTTTTCAGTCTAGCGGTATAGTATCGTTGACATTTTCTAGTCTGTGACAATGCCATTAACTTGTCAGAGTGATTGATAATAACAGGATCCTAATTAGTGTATAGAGCTAGTATAGTGATAGCAAAACTCAACAGCGAGGAGCTGTTGAAGGATGCCATCGCGCTCGAGCCCATTTACTATCCCTATACACTAGAATAGGTGTAGTGAAAGATCGTATTCCTCACTCATAGATCAATCCCTCATATATATGGAAGAAGTGGTCGTCAATGGTACATCTGCCCCCTGTGCTGGCCAGACATCACAACCCATAACGGATTCATCCCACCCTGGTCGTCACATTGACCAAACTGACACATAACTTTCGCCTGACGTCCTTAGCCCTTACACCACCCCACAACCTATTCCACATGAGTTGCCAACTCGACATTCCTTCTTCCATATCTTCCATTGCTCAACGCCTAGCAGTAGTCGCGGACACAAGCAGCGTACTTGGCGCTGTAGCAGGCAGTATAGCAGCTAGGGCTTGAAGCGCAAGACTTGGAGCAGGAGCTCGACGCCAGGGAGGCACAGTTGCTCTGGCAGGAACCTGGACAAGTGGTGTCAGCTTTCCGGTACGGACATGCAGTCGACATGGCAGTCTTGACTGAGGTTGGGGCTGCTTACGTTCGACAAGTTCCGGTTCAGCGACAGGAGAAGCCGCAACAACGGCCGTAAGAGCGAGAGTAATCAGAGCGGTGATCTTCATTTTGGCGAGAGATTGAATTTGGGTTCCTGAAGAGCAAGTGTTCTTCTGCTGGATGCAATTGCGTAGACCTTGGAATGTCGATGGTGAAGATGTCTCTCCTGCTGGCTATTGTGCTCCTTTTATATCTTTGGGAGAGGCTCCTCCACTCCCAGGATAGTTATAGATGCTCGATCCTGACGGCAATACGGGCCGATGATAGTACCTACCCCCACTGAGGAGTCGCTATGCGTGGTGAACAGATAAGCTCCTCAGACGAGCGAACACGAGATATCTACTTATCCCCGGCTTGCGATCTTGACTCCTCAAAGGAGTCTCGTATCCAGAAGCAGAACGAGATACGCCAAGAACGCTCTATGCCAAATCTAATACGGAAAGTGGTGTATGCTCGTATTCATTGAGACATGATGACCTGCGCATACACGCCATTAAGTGCGTGGAGAGCTCTTTTGCGGGGAGGCACAATCTGTTAACCAAATATTAGGCTCGGTTAATGGAAGCTGGAAACCATAGCAAAAGTGGTTGGTCTGCATAACCTAGGTTAGTACGCAGAGATGCTCATTTTTTTTTGGTACGCCCAAAGGACTTTCAACCAAAGGAAGAACTAGCGGGTAGAAGTTGTGCCTATAAGGTCGGATAATGTCGCAACGAAGACTTTGGGTATACTCGCCTGACGTTCGATGTCTATAGTGGACTTGAGCTCGTTGGGGTTGGCTTTGGGGTAAAAGGAATACTCAACCTTATTGAGATGCAGTTTCCCATGATGGAGACTGTGAGTGCTAATAGTAGAAGGTAATCATACTACTGGAAGGCAGCGATGTGCGCATTATGCCTTCAGGCAATACCAGCGAAGCAATATGGATAAATAGCCTCCGAGTTTCCCTCGCTGGATGGCTTCTCTTCCATCCTGCGGATCCGATAATATTGACCCAGAATTAGAACCTAGAAAGATGTAAGACCAGGCCTCGTGGCCCAAGTATCCTTTCCCAGAGCACATAGTAACGAAGTAGTGTTTCTTATGCGCCGTGAGGTGGTTGATGAGATGGATAAAATCATAACGACAGACTACAATAGCATATTCATTGTCATACTAGATATAAACCGTAGGTGATCCTCGGCAGCTATCAGCATCCTCTCTGAATGGCGATTATGAGGGTATCCTCAACAAGGGTGAGTAGGGCTTCTCTAACCCCTCCTGGTAACTAATGAGGCTGAGGAGATGCATGTTAGGAGAGAGTTAAGGATATTTAGCTGTCGTGGCTACTTCTATTTAGTAATAGGCTCCTCAGGGCGCCCTAGGGCAATCTTATATAGAAAGTCTACTTCTCATAGTACAAGATTTTGGCTAACATTTGATTTAGATGTCTTACACAGCTAAGGGATAAGCTCATCATTCTATCAGGTCTGGCCAAGGAATTCCAGAAACTCAACTCAGACATCTATGTCCCCGGACTATGGGGGAAAGGTATTCTCCACGGCCTATGCTTGTCAAGTGACTCCCTCCGATAATCAACGATACAATCTTTCAGAGTTGTATATCGCGCCGTTTTGGTCCTGGGCTTCTCTAAATAGTAAGGTCCGGTACAGAGGAACCATATTTAGCAGAGACCAACAACTTCTGTCTTCCTATGATACTCCAGTGCTATCGATTCCCGAGATACCTAACATCAACATACTCCTTGAGGGACCAGATACGTTTGGCCAACTAGCCGGCGGGTCCATAGATCTACGAGGCAAGATCAAGCAACTCGACACCCAACCACGTGCTTTCTGAACCTTTCCAAGAAAGGTCCGTCGTGTATGTGTCCTCTAATGATGCCTTCGATGCGATCAAATGTACTCGGGTAAACTGCTTGTGTATGTTTGACTAGGGACATTCAATGGAAGGTATTGGCGTGAATCTTGCACTGGTCAGATCCCATGAGACAGGAGATGAAATATCATCGAGTAGGCTACATACAAAGCGGTATGACGACTATAGTCTATCCAAAAGCACCATCATGAGAAATATCACTAGGATTGGCTATCGTCAACCCTATTGCTATTCTACTCGGTCCACAAAGCAGGACTTGTGTTTGTAGAGAGACATATGCAGGTTGGGCCATTTTTTCCGTCAAAAGGCAAACACATGTCTTTAATTCTACCCTTCTCAACATGTATTTCGAAGATTCGATTATTCACACTACGCATGGGTCGGTCGATGTCCTCAGGGACCAATCAGCTATAGCTCTAATGGCAAAGAGGGAAAGCATGAGCGAGGTTCTTGGCTCCCGGCTTGTTCGGCACGTATCAATCCCTCAAATTGCCTTAAATCGACCCCTAGCTGAAGACGTGAAAGGTTCTGATAGAGTTCCCAAAGTCAAGGATGTATCGCCGGACATCTTCGCCGTCTACATGAACAGGCAATCCCAGTCACGGCAAGTCCTATCCTTGACAGTCGCACATGGCATTGTTTGACCATAGTGCTCGAAATTCGGTAATAGTTGCCTTGTGAGGTACTCGCAGTGATTCTAGACATTTCCTTGCCTCGCAAGAAGCATCTGGCAACCTGCTTCAATGGAATTCCAGACATGCATGGCAAAATCCTCAATGCGACTTCTTTTCTCCCCAACCAAGTTGGGCGCGTTGTATCCGGCAGTTCCGAGTACCTGACCCCATAATGGTTCAACGTACATGTTGGGCCCGGTGATGGCTACGATTCGTCACGGCTCCGAGATAAGCTTGTCTAATGAGTCCAGAGGGCAAGCAGGAGGTGACACGGCGTAATGTGCATGCTTCACAAGCTCTCAAAAGCGGTATTTGTTCGTCAAGGAAGGCGCACTGTACATCTCGTATTCAAAATAACTCTCTGGCAGGAAAAAGCATATTCGTGCGTGCCAGGAATTTCCATGTCATGATAAGTGTGGCATGCAGTGTACTATCCCGGATGAATATCTCTGAACCGTTGGTTCAGACCATGTGTGATGCGCAATGAATAATATCAGGCGCAAATAAGAAGCTTGGTCAATGCGGTTCTGGATGAATCTAGGCCATGAGTCTGCGCATTATCAGGCAAGATCCCTGCATATCTTACGTCCCAGTTGCGGCATGCACACACTGTATGCCCCGAGTATGACAGGGGCATTCGCAGGGGAATAATAGGTCATGATTGGATTTGCTGTTCGCAACTGAGCCTTAGTATGCATAAACTGATTAGCGTGGTCATGCAAGTAGCCAGAATTGATATACTCTGTATACCAATCATTACCTTAAGCATTGTCATCTATACCGGTTCTTCCCAATTCAGAATCGCGGGATATCCGTAGCGGTAACTATTCATGCAAGATGAGGTTTCGACCAAATTTAGGGGTCCGTGCTCGTTGACGTTACAAGACAGCCTGACAAACGCCCCTGCACCATGCAAGCCGAGGAGTCCGTGGTGGACTCCCTGTCGACCAGTAAAGACTTTCTCGGAGGATTTCCGTCTAGCCCAAATACCATCGATGATATGCGGACCAAAGAGCGACATTCCCATCTCGACCGGCGAATTTGCAACAGAAGCACGAGGCGCTTGGAACACGTCAAGTTATTATAGACCCGAGATACCTGATAGGGCTGACCAGCACACTAGCACCCTACGTTTTGCTCTTCCAGCCTGCAGGTCTCCGGTGGCGCGAGCCCAGTTTGTCGGAATGCGTCCGAGAAAGAAGCCAGGGCCTGAATAATGAGCCCATAGCGTCAGCTGAACACCAGGGGCTGTTGACGAGGAAAAACCACTCAGGCCATGTGAGGAGTTGCACTTCAGACGCGAAGTGATGACCTTGAATGATCCATCCGCATTGTAAAGCCGCCCACATGCCTTGGACCTGGCTTGGCCTGATTTCCTTAACGCATCGTAAGATAGATACGAAATTGAAAGTCTGGATTTGTCTCTTACTGCATCTTACTGGATAGTCAAAGGGCCGACATGATATTACCTTTGCGCTTGCCAGGTACACCGCCGGACCGTATGTGACATGGATCCGTGGGTGTGCAATATGTTGTCTTATTCAAGCTTTATCATGGAATCCAATCCAATCAGCAGGACAGATTGGCACGCAGCACTTTTGTATGAACCCGCACCCGGTCCCAATGTAATGTATGGAGGACTGGCAAGTTTGACCGGCCTTCCTTGCTATCCACTTGCAGTTACCAATAGCCCTGATGATGCAAGGACAGGAAGGGGGAGCGTGGTGGATTGTATTCATCCAGTGGAAGATAACAATTAGTAGCTTGAACGAAGAATAGACGAATCAAATCGCTGTGATAGTTCGAGTTCGAAGTTAGGGTCCTCGATTCGAATGACTCGGCTTGCTTTCTGGGCAAAGACTAACAGGTCCATTCATCATGGCGATTCTCTAATCAGAATACCCTTTTATGAATGGCCTTCTGACGATGGTCAACCATCTACCCAGCAAATGCTTGATAGATGATAGCGTACAATCGACCTTGGAAAGCGCTGTGACGAACAGGATACCGCTTCTCACTTGAGCGAAGAGTACTCGTTCCCCATGGCTTCAGCATATCCATCCGCCGTTGTTTGCGGCTCGCAGACCCCTCCGCCCTCCAGAGACTTCCTACAGCGCATTCAATCAAATGTCAAAGACCCAAAGTTGAAAGAGCTTGCCAAGGCAGTTGATGACCTGCCACGATTCTGGTCACATTTGGTCGAGGTCAAGCCCGTCTTGAGCCAAGTCGACGACGAGCCCCTGAAAAAGCTGAAAGATTGGGCCACTGCGGATGAGTGTCTTTTGGAAATACCAGAAGGCTTGCCAAACATTCTAATGGCACCGCTCACGGTCATTATCCACCTGGTTCAATATCTCCGATTTGTGCTCTCCTTGGATGCCGATGATTCCCAAGAAGACAGACATCAACGTATTCTGCATTCGATTTGCAAAGGGGGATTCCAAGGACTTTGTACAGGCTTCCTCAGTGCTGCCGCTCTGGCATGCTCCGGGTCGGAAAGAGACATATGGTGCAACGCTACTGTCGCATTGAGATTAGCCACGTGCGTTGGCGCCTACGTTGACCTGGACAGGTTGATGCATGGGAGTACAGGAAGCTACACCTGTGTCATCATACATTGGGAAGATAGCAGTGGAAAGGATCGAGTAACAGATGTTCTGAAACAGCATCCTGGGGTGCGTACCGAAACATGATGCGGGAGTCCGATGTCAGCGCGTGAAGCTAACAGCATCAAATAGGTGTACACATCTGTCGAGCTTGACGATAGAAGCATCACCGTCACAGCCAGACTCTCCGAGGTCTCGTCGCTGCGGGCCGACCTGGAAGCACAAAACGCTAAGGTGACAAAAATTCCCGTCAACGGACGATATCATAGCAAGACGCATGCCGGAATTCTCCAAGACCTCCTTGAACTCTGCGAGACTGAAGGGTCCCTTCGCTTCCCCATTATTGACACACCATTGGTCCCCTTGAGAAATAACACCACCGGGGGTTTGATCACATCAGCGGAGAAGCTGCATGAGCTTGCCTTGAAATGCGTGTTGACGGAGCCAGCTGACTGGCTCTCGACCATGACAGAGACTGTTTCCAGTTTTATATCACAGTCCGAGAAAGCTGAGCGGCCGCTCATATTGGAGTTGGGCCTTGTGAGCTGTCTCCCCCGATCACTTACAGCATCCGCAAGCCTTCAAGTTTTCTCGCCGCCGTTGACCTCGACCGTTTCGCCGAAAGAAGAAAAGTCATCGATGACTGAGGAAGGTCATTATCACTACCCTGAGCACTCTATTGCCGTCATTGGAGCTGCTTGCAAATTCGCTGGTGCAGAAGCTATGCACCAGTTTTGGGACCTCATTCAATCAGGAGGCACAAAGATTGGGGACCTTCCCGAAGGCAGAATTGCGATATCCAACTCGTGGCGCAAGGTGCCACAGGAAAGACCTCTAAGGGGCAACTTCCTTTCCAATGCAGACCACTTTGACCACGGACTCTTCGGAGTATCTCCACGGGAAGCTACATACATGGATCCGCAACAGCGGATTGCGTTACATGTGGCGTACCAAGCTGTTGAGTCATCTGAATACTTTGGGAATAGTGCTAGAGACAAGAATATCGGCTGCTACGTTGGCGTCGGAGGTTCCGATTATGACCATAACGTCGGCTCTCATGCTCCGACGGCGTTTTCATTCACAGGCACTGCTCGAGCCTTTGTGAGCGGTCGAATAAGCCACTACTTTGGCTGGACGGGGCCGTCGATGACCATTGATACTGCGTGTTCCTCTTCAGCTGTGGCTATCCATCAGGCATGTAAGGACATCAGAATGGGCGAATGCAGCATGGCTCTGGCAGGAGGAGTCAACATAATTTCCTGTCCGAATATGCAACAGAACTTGGCGGCGGCCAGGTTTCTGAGTCCGACTGGTCCTTGCCGCCCATTCGATGCTTCTGCTGATGGCTATTGCCGTGGAGAAGGATGTGGCTTTGTCATGTTGAAGAAGCTATCATGTGCTGTGGCCGACAATGATGATATTCTAGGCGTGATTGTCGGATCGGCAGTGAATCATTGCGATGGCAACGAAGCAATCACGGTCCCAACATCACACTCGCAGGTCAACCTCTATCGCAAGGCTCTGTCGCTGGCAGCCATGCAACCCAAGGACATCACCTACGTTGAGGCTCACGGCACTGGTACTCCGCGGGGAGACCCAGTCGAATGCAGAAGTATTCGGCAAGTGTTTGGGGGTTCCACGTTGCATTTTGGCTCTGTCAAAGCCAACATAGGGCATGCAGAGGCAGCGTCAGGAATTGCAGGGCTCCTCAAAGTGCTGTTGATGATTCGAAATCAACGAATACCACCACAGGCCAATTTCACCACCTTGAATGCATCGATTCCGCCACTCGAATCGGACAACATGTCGATCCCAACCAATGACCTCGAATGGAAGGCCACTTTCCGTGTCGCTTGCATCAACAATTATGGGGCAGCGGGCAACAACGCCGCAGTGATTGTTTGCCAGCCGCCCACAAAGAGACCGCGACCAGAGTCTAGTGCTGGCAATAATGACCGACCACAGTTGTCTCGATATCCATTCTTGATATCTGGGCAATCGGAAAGGAGTCTGAAGATGTACTGCACTGCGCTCAGTCGGTGGTTAGAAAATACCCACGCCCCATTGTCACATATCGCGTTCAATGTGGCTCGAAGGCAGAATCGGACTCTTCGTCATCGCATCATCTTCGATGCAAGTTCGCGAAGTGACTTAAACAGCATTCTTGGAGAGAAATCGAGGCCGCATGAGCAACTATCGTCGCCTTCACCTAAGCCCAAGCCAGTTGTTCTGGTCTTTGCAGGCCAAACCGGGAACATTGTTTACCTGCATAAAGCTGCGTATGAAGGTTCAAGTCTGTTGCGATCACACATTGATCAGTGCGATGGGATTCTCCGCAAATTGGGCTACAGTGGCCTGATCCCATTCTTATTTGGCCAACAGCCGATAGAGGACGTAGTGCTCCTTCATTGCCTGTTCTTCTCGCTGCAGTACGCATGCGCCGCGGCTTGGATTGATGCGGGCTTGCCCGTCAAGCGTGTGATAGGCCATAGTATTGGTCAGTTCACTGCAATGTGTATCTCAGGAGTTACGACGCTTACCGATACACTGAAGCTGGTTGCGGGGCGGGCCAGATTAATCCAGCAAAAATGGGGCAAACAAAGGGGCTGTATGCTTGCCGTTGAGGTAGGCAGGCAGGGAGCTCTCGAGCTCGTCCGCTCAGTCCAAGATCATAGGATCGAGATTGCATGCTTCAATGGAGCCAGGAACCACGTCCTAGTTGGTACTGAAGGGGCCATCCAGACAATTGAGGCCAAGACATCATTGAAGACCCGAAAGTTAAAGACTACCCACGGCTTTCACTCTGAACTAGTTGACTCTTTGCTGGATGACTATATGGTTCTAGCACGGAGTATCACTTATGCCACGCCGAATATTCCGGTCGAAACATGTTCAATGGGTGCTAGCTGGAAGGAGTTCACTCCGGAGATGGTTGTTCGTCATTCGCGCGAAGCAGTATATTTCTTCGATGCTATTTCTCGAGTTGATGAAGAGCTAGGACCTTGTACGTGGGTCGAAGGAGGCGCCGGATCCAGAGGTATAGCACTTGTGAAGTGTGCCCTGGGGACCAAAAGCAGCTCAGGGCATTCTTTTCATCGTCTACAACTGGATTCGCGCGAACCTCTCGCATCATTAGCAGAAACAACCTTGCAGATGTGGAATGAAGGCCTTGATGTGCAGTTCTGGCTCTATCATACCATAGAGAAGACAACATTTGACTCTTATGACGTTCCTGGTTACCAATTTGAAGAGACGGCATACTGGCTTTCATGTTCTGACCAAGCACGCCAAAGCGACTCTGAGCGGGAGAAGATCATTTCTGACCAAGAGAAGCCACTAGTCTCTTTGCTGCGTTACGAGGACTCCAGACGCGAACAACGGGAATGGCATTTCGAAATCAATCATTCTCATCCGGACTTTAGCAGATACTTGAACGGACGTGAGGTCCTTGGGGAGGCTTTGTGTCCTGTGTCGGTGTTTGTCGAGCTGGCCACTCAAGCTGTGGCTATTTGCGGTGGCCACGAATGCTCGATGGCGTCTACTCGTGTACAGGTTCTGGATCTGGAAATCCATAACCCGCTTGGGCGCGCTCCTGGAGTTCGCGTTGGCCTCAGGCTCAAACATGTCGGATCATGCAAGAGGGGATTCTCGATAATCAGTGAAAAGGACGCCCAGAGCATATGCCACGCGACAGGAACGATTTCACTTCAGCAGGAGCGACATGGCAAATCCAAAATGGGGTCCCAGTGGTCGGCGATCCAGAGGGTAATCGGATACAGTCATATCCAGAATATCCTGAATGACCCTTCGGCGATTTCCATGAAAGGAAGCTTAATATATAAAATACTCGAGAAAGTGGCCGAATACGAGCCTTGCTATAGGGGCATCAAAGCCATGACCATAAAAGACACCGCGGCAGTCGCCCAGCTGGAAATGCCGGTGATAGATCGCAACAACTCGGAAATAGCAGTCTGCAACCTGATGGACCAGTTCGCATTGATCGCAGAAGTACAGGCGCTGTGCAGGGATGATTGCAAGAGAGATGATGTATTCATCTGCTCCGGCGTAAGTGAATTGGCCACATTCAAGTGTCTTCAATCAGAGACGGGACCATGGACTGTTTATACTCGACAAACACGCCGCGGGTCCAGGGAGCTCGTGTGCGACACATTCGTATTTGACTCAACTAATAAAACTTTGATCGCCGCCATTCTCGGAGCGAGGTTCATTCGGATTACGATCAGTTCTCTCCAGGGAATTGTCAAGAGAGCCGGTCTCAACAGTCCGACTTCGGAACCCTCGGTCAAGAAGGCAGAAGAGCTATATCAACCAGCCATTGAATCATGCCGCCCTTCACATGACAGTGATGTCTCGAATACCCTCCCTATACTGAGTCGGCTGCTTCACGAGATAACTGGAATTCCTCCAAGCGAGGTTTCCGCCAGCACACTCCTTGTAGAAGCTGGTGTCGATTCCCTCGCCGCGACTGAGTTGGAAAATCGGGTTCAAGAAGTGTTCAATCTTCACAGACCGGTCTCTCTCTACGAAAGACAATTTGACGTTGGGACGCTTTGTCGAGAAATTCAGACGCAGCGAGACGACCGGCTTGCTCGAGCTTCGCGAACGACGACTGCCACCCGGAATACTTCATCCTCTCTCGGCCGACGTACATCATCCACTGAATCACTGTCTGACGATGCGGAGGCACGACCTTTTAGAGAGAGCGATGCTGTGCTTGCCCAACTATCAAGGATGTTGTCACAGAGCTTCAATATCACAGAGAGCATACTCCCTGAAACCGAGCTTCGGAGTCTAGGTTTGGACTCTTTGGTCGCCGTCGAGCTCGAGTCTGATCTGGAGGAAGCATTTGGCTTAAAGGTTGATTTGATGCGACTGAGTCCTGAGCTTACGATGGGCGAACTCGCGCGTCTTATTTTGGCGTCCAAGCCTCAAACGTCTCGCCACATGGCACCTTCCATTGTGGATTCTGGACAAATGACGGAACCAGAGAGTCAGACGTATTTCGGTTGACAACTGCGTTGAAACTCTGGACGATAGTGTAGATTTGGGCGTGTTTTTGTGATGGACATTTCCTTTTGCTCTTGTCGAGAGTGTGGTGGATGCTTGGAATGAAGTGCCACAGAAGGTGCGAGCCCTAAGTTTGAGCCCTAATACCGGATTATCTCCGGACCGAACGGCCAATCATTTGCGATTAACGTTGTCCTCTACCTGCCTGGATATCTTAATGATCTCTCTGTGAAGTTCCTAATAATACTTTAATGGCGTTTATTCAATCATTTATTTATATGTTTGCACTCCACTGTTTCCTATAATGATTACTACCGATAGTGATAATCCTGTTGCTCGACTAGAGGTCGTTGTGGCATTGCTCTAAAGCTCTCCGCCAAACACATATTTTACTACAAGGCTTCCGCCAACAGTCATCGCAATGGCTGTCGGTGTACCAACAAGCTCTGGAATATTGAGGAGGAACAAGCTCTTTCCTCTTGACGCCTCCATAGGATACAACCAGACTGGAGTCGTGAGACTAAGCCAGCTGCACACCCAGATGAACCCCACAAGCTTATGCCAGCACGGCACAGAACGTCCATCAATGGCGACGGAGGAAACCCTCCCAGGAGGACGACTGTCAGTGAGTCGAGACCAAGCCGCCTGAACCGCATCTTCAATCATAATACCTAATGGCATGGAGCAGAAAAAGAAAAGGGAAGTCGACTGGCTCAAGGGGATGCCCATGAACAGGTCAGACATGACATGCATCACGCCTGAAAGGAGAAACACAAAGAAGATGTTAGTATATCGTTCGAGCAACGACGGCCGAGGGAGAGCAAGAAGATCCCGTGCCAAGTAGTTGCTTGTCGCGGTGAGCGGCCATCGGAACATCTGGTGCCAATATGTACTGAAAACGATAGGCCCGTTAGCAGATTCCAATGTCATCTGTATGGTGGCCACTCACCCCCAGAAATTGCGGATAGTGTATGCCTCTTTTGCGCGACCAAACAGTGGTGGCCAGTCCTCCGGAGAGTCCAGTCCTATGCCAACACACAAAAGAGACGCGGTACGATAGTCAATATCCACCGCTGCCCGCAAAAAGGTAAACCAGAACATTAGTGAGGTCATGATTCGCGTCCACCATTCCTCCTTGGAAACATGGAGGTAGCCTAGGTCATAAACAGGCTTTGAGAGTCGTGATGAGTCTCCAGCAGCTAGATAGCTTGTGCAATTTAGGAATAAGTACAGCCAGGCTATGATAGCAGCCTGTCTCGTCAAGAATGCACTGCGAGAGACTGACGCTTTCGGTTGTCGCGCGAGGTATGCTGGGTGCGATGGAATCTTTTTCGCCTGCCATGGTGTACGCACGCCCCGCAAATGCATAAATAGACGGGCAACTTTGAAGGTATTGAACAGGAAATGATCTCTTGGTTCAATAACCTTTGTATGAAGCAGCTCGTTCTTGTCCAGTGCGTTGATCAGGACGAGGTTGAAGCCCTGGATGATCACCATAAAAAGCTGGACTCCCACCTTGGTGGTGTATGTGGCACTCTCATCATGCGATATCGGGATGTGAAGCCATCGAGAGAAAATAAAGACTGACCAAAAAATCCACAAGTACCTGAGAAATGAGTTTTTCTTGGTGGTCAGGACCACGATGGCAGGGACCAAATTCTGAGCGAGAAGGAAAGGAAAGGCATACAAAAGGGTTTCGAAGACCCTGCGCTCGCTTCCAGACATTCCTTTGACTGGATCCAAGAAGTTGCTGCACAGGTACAACTCACAGGAAGATAAAATGACGTCTGGTTTTTTAAGATACGTGTCCTAGGGTCGATTTTTCGTCAATCGGATCCTAAGTAACTGATGGTGAAGGACCTCAAACACGAAGAAGGATTATCTAATTCGGAGATATATGCTTTCTTTTCTTTACCCTTGGAGGGCCAAGTATTTCTTGAAACTTTCATTATCAACTATAGTTCGCTCATGAGGATCCGGAAGTGCCGAACCGGGTCGTACGGAGCTGAGAATATCAAATAGGCCAGGAAATCGACTGGTAATGAACCCATGTAAGGTCAAATGAAAAGAATGTTTTCAATGTGGTGCTCGTCCTCGCCATAATTGCAACAAGCTAACGCATGCAGACGCCCCCTTTGCGATTCGAAGCTCCATGCATCGGGATATCATATCAATTTATATAGAGAAATCCTGTGCATAGACGGAATTTAGTCAACTAACTTGACACAACAGAACAAGTTATAATTCAGTGCACTGACCGCAACTGGAGTTTCACCAACGGAATATTGTTTGGCTTTGATCAAGCATCACTCCATAATGCTCGTTGCTCTGATCTACGACATCCTCAGCACTCGGCTGTTGTGGATGTCTGTAGCCGTCTATTGTCTTACCAGACTGCTTTTGGTGCTTCTGGAATGCGATGAATCGACAGATATACCCTTTCACAACGACAATGTCACAAAACACCCAGAAGAACTGATGAGATCAGGCTTCACCAAGGCGAGATCCACCACGTGTCGTTGAGTACTCAGGACTAACTGACTGATTGAGTTTCAGTTTCAGTCCAAGGATGCCTCCAGACTCGTCACTGACGTCGGTGCAAGGTGCATTCGGTCCTCCGAATGTGCAGAAGAATCCACAGCCCTTGACAAGCTCGGTATGGCGGAGAATTTTGTTGAGACCTTTCATTAACATCGTGCTTGGTTCAAGGAGTTTCAGAATACTCCTTCGGCAATCACCCATTGAATCAACTGGGAAGAAGGGACTTGAACTCGTGTCCCTCAGAATGCGAGGAGTATGATCTAGTTATTGTTCAGCTATTGATGTCGGTTGCTGCAATCTACACTATCAAGTAATTACTGACTCAGGTCCTGTACGATATCTGCGGATGAGGATTCTCCACCGTCCAACTGGAGGACGATCTAAGCATGACGGTCCTCAACCATATGGAGCTCTTGGATAGAGTCGTTCAGGAGGGCCAGCAACCCAAACCCATCGCGATGCGCAATCCATAGATCCCTCATACCGTTCTCACCTTTATAGCCTCTTACCATCCTTCCGCCCGCAAACACCCGGGCGATTCATGTGCTTGGGCCGTGAGTATTAGATCACTGGTCTGGACAAATTATTCCCTTTTCATTGTACTTTCCTGTGACGCATGAAGTCTCTATGACACTCTTTTTTATGTTCCAATCAGTCCTCCTAACGCATCTCCAGCTCACTCTGAAAGCGTTCATTCAATTGCTCTGGGCCTAGAGCGTGTGCATGTCAATAACAGCGGCTGACTTCCAATAGTCTAGGCTATGATACTACATTGTTCACTCGGCATATGAAGTTCATTAGGGCTGAAGATCCCGATGCATCTCAGGTATCTCAAAGCGAGGTTGCCTTTCTCTACTACAGACCATGTAGCGACTGGATTAAAGCTAGGAAGATGATAATGTTTGTCAATCATTCCATGCAGGTGAATTGGAATAGACGGTTGACATGTACGCTATTCTGGAATTGACAATTTAATATAAAGGTTCAATCTAATAGAGGTAACATTTCACTTGTAGTACAAATGTACAAATGTACTCCTTCTATACTGTCACTGCATTGACACACTCATGGGCTGTTTGATCAAAATCACATAATCCCTGCTGATGGCAACAGTTGAATTGATAATGTGCCTGGAGACCTTTCCGAGGCCAAACAATGGCAATAATTCTATTTGGCAGAAATCCAAATTGATTATCATACATTCGGATGATTGACATAGCCCAGAAAAAGCAACGGAGTTTCTCTCCGCGGGACCACGTATACAACTCGTATGCAGTATCCTTTTACAGCTAGTGGTTTGCTGTGTCTGTCGCATTGGCCCGAATTGGATTCACTCTTGAAAAACGAACGAAGTAAGCAGGTCCAGTTCCTTTGTCATTCGAGAAGCCAATGGCCCGATTTTGAATGACGCAGACTATTATCCCGATGGCGTAGCTGGGATATTGGCGCTGATTTCTTGCAGCGACTGCTTTGAGCGATGATAAGCCGAATTCTCAATCTTTCACAAATTGATCTGCACTATTGAAATTGGCCTGAGTGTCTTTCATTGATCTCCAGGATCGCCAGTAAATTGACGTTTTAGCAGGATGGGATGAATTTTTAACAAGGCGCTTCATACACAGACCAGCTACCTGTTCAATAGTAATAATCGCAAATGGAGGAACTGTATTATACTTTACGCTGAAAGTCCTATCGCTCGATTTTACGCAGTGGGTATTGCAATTGACTTCATTCATACAAGATAGGCTATAATTTTTGTTAAGCCTGATGGTGAAGTGCCGCTATATGCCTCCCCAGTCGAAAACAATTCTCTGGAAGACAAAACTCAATTTTCGAAGTCAACTAGGAACATGCCTCGTCCAGGAACGGTACTGAAGCTTGCATATTATGTTGACTGCATTGTAGTGTATGTTCTAGAGTACTAGCCCTCCACAGCAGGCCCTAAGCAAACACAAACCTATTTCGCACAAAATCATTCCCAATCCAAGCAAGGACACACAGGGCAAGAGCCAAAGCCGAGTATAAACACGCTATCAATGCAGTTCCCCTCTGGCCTGGCTTGAACCGATGCCATCCAGTTCCCGAGCGGGCAGGAAGCGGCAAAAAGTCCAAGTGCTCGGCTCCAGCTATTGCCTTTGATGCCGTATCAGCCGGGAAATCGCCGGAGTAGGGCAGGTAGTAGCGTCCGAGCACCTTGAGGAAGAGGTTCTGCCTTGAATGCAATCTAACAACCATTCTGGCTGTTTGGTAGATTTCAAGTACACGGCGAAGTCGGGTTCGATTGAATTTTTCCAGGAGACCATCTATTTCTGCCGGTGATAAGGTAGTACCACCAGGTGTTGCTCGAAGAGCCCGGTAAAGGCAGTTCACAAGGGCAGCAGCGTCCTCAATGGCGCAGTTGGCCCCTTGGCCCGTATTTGGAGCCATCTGTGTTGATGGTTGTCAGACCAGCATTCAAATTCGATCTCACTGAAGGCAGAAACCTACTTTGTGCATGCTGTCCCCAATGCAGACGATTCGTTCCCAATGCCATTTTTGAAACACATTTTCCTCGAGATTCGTCATGGAGAACACCTGTCTGTTCCTCCATAGGTCTCGAAAACACACTCCGTCCCAGATATGGTCGTCGGCATATCGCTCACACATCTTCTCGGCGTCTGTGGAGGAGAAACGTGGAGCATTGGAGTACGAGTATTTTCGGTCGAGCTTCAGCAGGAGGAACCAAAAGACTCTGCCATTCTTCCCGGGAAATATGAGGTACGACCTGCCATTGTTCAAGCTGCCCACTTGCTCGCCTGCTTTCAGCTTGGGGACAGAAGACGAGATTCCGAAAACGCAGGCAAACTCGACTGTCATAGCTAGAAATCCGGAATGCAATCAGCTTTATTCGATCGCATCCTTTCTTGAATATGATAGTACCCACAACTCATTTCATGCTCAGGGAATGCACCTGGACTTTTCGAATTGGCCAGTCGCCACATTTCAGCGCGCACTCGACTGTGAACACCATCAGCACCGACAACCAGACTGCCATGATATATATTTCCATCCTGGGTTGTAACCCTCATCAGATCCGAATCCTCCCGCTCTACAGAGATGACAGCCTTTCCCACCAGAATTCGGGATGCATCCGGAAGTGTGTCATAAAGCACTCTGAGCATTCGTCTCCGCTCTAGAAAGGCGAGAGGTAGGCCAAATCTATAGCCCAGATTAGCAGTGAATACGGCAAGTTACATGGAGGCAATACCGCTCATGGATGACCCGTGGGGCCTTAGTGGTGTGCGCGAATCCATCCGGAAAGCACTGATGCGCCGTGTGCAATGGTTCAATCTGCTCCTCGATCAAATAGAATAACCCCAACTGCTGCAAAATCTGACCTCCATGAGGAAGAATGCCGATAGACGCGCCCTCCTGCGGCGCGATTTGCTTGCGCTTTTCGAGCACGATATAGTCGATGCCTGCTTTGCTGAAGCAGTGAGCGAGGGTAAGGCCAGCAATCGATCCGCCCACGATTATGACTCTGAAAGGGGGTTTGGTCGTCATCGTAGGCAATGTACTCGAGGAAGCGTCACCACTCCGTGTCTAGGTAAACTAGGAGTAGGAGAGTATGGAAGAAGGGGAGTGTGCATCTATTGGTCAGCGATGAATGTAAAATTGCTAAAGAAAATGTTCGTAAATAGGCAGTATGTGATTAGGGACTTTGTTCAACCCCAGAGAGCCTCGTAGCTAGCATCTGGGTACTATTGGAGAAGAAAAGTCCTTGCCATACTGCTCTGGTAAGTAGCCAACAGTGAGGAAATTCCTGTGTTTCCATTGTTTTGCAAATACCGGCTGCATCGTCATGACGAGGAATCCTTTAATTTGGGTCAGAATTGGTAACACACCGTAGGTTGTACAAGAAATGCCCGTTTGACCGCAGAGGCCCTTATCTATATTGATGTCGAAATGGGACGATCTGCAGTCATCTGCATGTCCATCACATTGACTTTAGTGGTCAGTGTCCTTGAAAGATACTTGGATATCAACAGACTCGCCTTTTGAGGCAATTGGATGCCACCAAGCTCCTATGTGCATGATGCCAGCGCTGGGACGACCTATTAGGAACAGACCGCTTGAATTGATCATAGATTCGACTTGCGATTCAGAAATGCAGTAATTCTAAAGAACTATATGTTGGGAGGACCGTGGTCAGGAAAGTACTCTGCTCATTCGAACATGAATTCCCTGTATTCACACTAGGCATATTTTAGGTAAATATCATGATTCTATTGAACATACTCTTAACGATGGAGTATATAGCCACCATCTAGCAGCAAGACGCAGGAGAATACCTCATGCTTGACGTCCAGCCCGGGGTTCCAGAGTCCATCTTCACTGGAATCCGCGCCAATAGAACATGTACATTCACTCACGCCTTCTTTACTTCGGCACCTTTTTCGGTCTGCCGAATATACCAGAAGATAAAGCCATATATCACATCGACGAGCAACGAGGTGCCCACAAACCACCTCGTCAGTGCATTGTCCGACCACCCCCACATCTGCGGCCAGATCCATGCCTTCAAAAACACCCCTGTGACTGCCGAATAGGAGCCGATAACGCGGGAGATCCTGAATATTCGACGGAGAGTAATTGTCAGCTTCCGGTAAGTTTCAAGCAAGGAAAACAAGCATTCAACAGCAAAGGCACCTACCACATCGCCCATGACGCCCCATGCGTGCTACCCCGGTGCACAAGTTGACCCAAGCAACTAGCGCTCATAAGCAGCAGGGAAAACATTCCTCCCCACCAGACCCCCTTGGTAGGGTCAAACATTTGCGCGAGCACGAGATAGCCCGACAGAAAGCCCATAATAGTCAAGACGATGATCAGCGGGAGATGCTTGTGCATCAGCGGTGACGGAAGCTGCGCTTTCATGGAAAATTTGACCGAGCCGTACAAAATGACCATATTGATTGACAGCCACAAGGCAAAAAAGACGTCCATGAGGAAGTATGGGGGCCGGTGGATCAGGACGACCATCATCTCCCAGGCGATATTGCAGCAGAGGCAGACAAGTGGCATTCCGCAGGCCCTATCCCTGAAGATCTTCCGGGCCGTAAGGATGTAGTTGATCACCCAGCTCATTCCGGTGAGAATGACCAGCATGTCGAAGATACGTTTCTTGGCCAGGTATTCGGCCGGAGCAGAGGAAAAGTCGAATGCGTCCATGATGGTGGGCAGTAGGGATGTTGCCAATGCAATTCTGACTGAGATTGAGTCAAGGGTACCGTTCGGAGAATATCTCGATCCAACAATCTTCACTTTATAATGGTTACTACTCCCTGTCAACCAGGGGAGAAATAATGATACATCAGAAGAGGCAGTATGATCCTGGTAGGGTACAGTACATCGTGCGTTCGATCATCAAACTCGGTTGAATTCGCTATGTGTCGGATCTGGGAAAGGTATCGGAATCGACAATGGGGATGTTCATGTACTCTGTGCCTCGAGTATTATCATTCCCTCAATAGCAGAATCAGTTATTCACTTCCCCCCTCGAAAAAGAGCTGTTCCTGTCGGTTTGCCCAGTTACGAATGCAATCCAGCCTAGCTGGTAGACACCATGTCAATCGGTCCAGTTGACAATGTGGGACAAGTGATATGCTAAACTGACACCCTCGAGGCAGGGATGTAGGTTCTGTGTGACAATCTTTGGGCTTGTAAATCAGATACTAATCCTCTTTCTTTTTCTCCCACGTCGTTATCAGTATTTTCTAAAATCAGCCCACCAGCATGGTCATAATCTCCATCCGACCAGGTAAAGTTACACTGCATATGGATAAAATGAAAGCCAAGTCAAAAACTAGATCAAACTCTTCCTGCGCCGCAATTGTGCCTAGATTGTACAAGTTTCTAGAGATTTCACATTTCTATAGTACGCCCTCAGAAGGCCACTTCATATCTCTCTAGGTGATTACCACAAGTCGATTCTGGGTAATATTTCGTACTCTTCTGAAATCTACCTTTCCTATCTGCTGCAATATGGTAGCGATCCCGGTAACGTCCCTCTACGAGCTCAATCGCCAGCAGCCCTTCCAAGAGCCTTCAAAGTCGCAATGGTCTCATTCAAACTTTTTCATGCCGCAAGAAACCCGATCTCAGGCAGTAAATGGCACTTTGATAGAAACAGAAACAGCCAGCTCTAGTATCCCTTGCATCTTTCACGGTGCGTCCGACGTCCAGCAACAGAGAAAGTTCACTCAAGAAAAGGCACGCGGTGAATTTTGCCTCATGGCAAGCTTTCTGTACTCTAACAAGCCTCTTACACCAGATAATCTCTGCTCCTCTCGATTACCTTTGCGGCTTCCCAGGCAAAGACATCAGAGGCAAGCTGATTTCTGCCTTCAACCAATGGCTCCAGATCCCGGAAGACAAGCTCGACGTTATCAAGCGGGTGGTCGGGCTACTCCATTCGGCCTCGTTACTGTACGCGGTCCTCTGCATGTTTTCCATGCAAGTATGAAGCTTACAATCCACAGAATCGATGATATCCAAGATTCTTCAAAACTAAGACGAGGATTCCCCGTCGCCCATAGCATTTTTGGTGTCGCGCAGACCATCAATTCGGCCAACTTTGCCTACTTCTGGGCTCAACAGGAGTTACAAAGGCTAGGCAAGCCCGAGGCCCTGGTCATCTTCACGGAAGAGCTGTTGAGGCTCCACCGCGGCCAGGGGATGGATCTCTACTGGCGAGATTCCTTGATCTGTCCCTCGGAAGAGGAGTACCTTGAGATGGTTGCCAACAAGACTGGCGGGCTCTTCCGGCTTGCGATCAAGCTCATGCAGATGGAAAGCGAGAACACAAAGTAAGCTCATCCCTTTACACTGCGTGTATGGAAGTTAATAGAGGTACAGAGATTGCGTCCCGCTCGTCGACCTTCTGGGAATCATCTTCCAGATCCGAGACGACTACCAGAACCTTCAGAGCGACCTGTATGCTAAGAACAAAGGGTTCGGTGAAGACATCACGGAGGGCAAATTTTCCTACCCCATCATCCACAGCATTCGCAGTGATCCGAGTAATCTCCAGTTGATGAACATTCTGAAGCAAAAGCCCGAAGACGAGGATGTCAAGCGGTACGCTATTCGCATCATTGAGTCTACTGGAAGCTTCGATTATTGCCGGAAGAAGCTGGCGGGGCTTACGGCAGAGGCAAGAGAAATGCTGAAAGACTTTGGTGATTTAGGCAAAACAGCTGGGTTGAAGGGTATACTGGACTTTCTAGAGTTGAAGGAGTAGCCACAGCCAATTGATCACCTAGCGTCCATATAATGTGCAAGATGGTCGCTACCTAATGATTAATTTGCAATCTTATTCTCTGCTGTCTCTTATGTTCAGATCTTCATCTACAGTTAATAGCCAGCGGCTAATATTAACATAACAGCTTATTTACAGTCTTAGTAAGAATGTCTATATCAGAAAATAGTTTAGGATGCAGAACCATGCTCATAGTATTATAGCTTTCTCTACACAATAGGCGCACAGTCTAAGCCGTAACCCAAAGAAATGGCAACAGTCAGGAGGATGTATAGTTTAAAACTAGCAAGCCTATTAACTAGACACATTTCATTCAAGCTATTAACCCCATTATAGCTAATGCACAATCAGACGTATGGCATTCCTAGCCATGTTCTAAGATTCATAGATTGTTATCAGCCCCTGTAATGCTGGGAAAATCCAGCTCGCCACCAGGCCATAATACGACAGTTCAACCTACTATGCCACTATCATAGATCACGGAGCCAATAGTTATCATGGTTCACAAGCTGATCCTTCAGCCATGAAAGGAATACCCTGGCCCGTCCAGACCAACACCCCGCAAAACAACTTACCTTAAGTTCGTACAGAACGCGCCAATCAGGTCGCTTCCAACCGATGGCTTTCAAGACTGAGGTCATGGCCTGATGTGAATGAGGTACATTAGCTGCTTGATGTGAATTGCTATTGCAGTCGACGTCCTATAAGGTTCGTCCTCGCGTTTTTCGGCTTATCGGGCAGCTAAAGGGCTCCTGTCGGCGTTATGAGCAACGCCCCGGTTAAGACGATAGTTGCAGGATTGCTGATATGCGCAATGCAGCTGTTCCTAGGTTTGTCAGCTGGCTGATTGCACGATAGCAGGAGTTTGGACGGCCGAGTCAGGCGACAAGCCAAGCTGTTGACGTGGGTTTATCCTTGATACTGTGCAGCTCAATCAGTCAACTCTAGTATGGTAGCTGCTTAGCTACGACACTTGGGCTTTTCACAGTTGTCAGCTACTCAACTGGCAGGAAGGTAAGACTGGATATATTGAGTGTACTATTTAAGATGTATATTTTAGTTGAACATCATCCTCATTGATATATCAATCGTTACCTGATTTGACTTGTGCTTCCCTTCTCAACTAGTCGTCCAGACAGAGAAATGCTCAGATTGTACAACATCATGGAAACTGACCCAGCTCCTCAGCGGGGATCTGTCCTACAGCTCCTGAAGGACCTGCTCATCCTATCCAGATTTCACAAGTACAACCCATGGCTTGCTACATTCTCAGGAGGTGTGTCCCTTCCTTACATACAATAATCACTCCATTGACCTCCGGCATTCTCAGTTTGGGCAACGTTGCTTGCCGGCGCCAATAAAATAGCCGCTAATCCGACCTCGAGCTCGCCCAATCACATCCTACAACAAGCTCTTCTATGCTTCGTCTGCGCCTACATCTTCTGCGGTGCAGGCATGGTCTGGAATGACTGGGTTGACCGCAAAGTCGACGCAAACGTAGAGCGCACCAAGAATCGGCCCGTGGCAGCGGGAAGAGTTACTGCAACCCAGGCCTTTATCTGGATGATGGTCCAGTATGCTGCCTCGTGGTGGCTGATGGATATTATGCTGGAGGGTCACGACGTGTATGAGCCACCTCTACAAGAGTCTCGAGAACGTTGGTAACTAATCCAAAACAGCGCAGCTGCTATGCTCCCAGTCACCGTCAGCACGATTCTCTATCCCTACGGAAAGCGCCAATTCTTCCGACGACTATACATCTATCCCCAATACTTTCTCGGCTTTACACTGGCTTGGCCCAGCGCCATCGGATGGATGGCAATCAAAGGCCGAGAGATCCCAGTCACCCAAAGCATCGCCGAGTCCCTTCCCCTGGCAATCACCGTCTTCGCATGGGTCATATACCTCAACACAGCATATAGCTACCAGGATATCGTCGACGACTCGAAGATGGACGTGAACTCGGTGTACGTCCTCGCAGGTTCACGCATCCACTCGTTCCTGATCGTCCTCGCGAGCCTCGTGCTCTGCTCTGTCTATCTACAGCTGCGGACGCAGAATTCCGTGTGGCTGTGGGCTTCGTGGATGTGTGTCTGGACTCTCTCGTTTGTGCATCAGCTGCTGAGATTCGATGCGAACAAGCCGGAGAGTGGAGGCCCGCTTCACAAGGAGAACTTTGCGCTTGGGCTGTGGACCATCGTTGCCTGCGTTGTCGAGTTGGGGCTCACGTCGGTAAACTTGAATGATTTCTTGTCCCACTCGGTCTTCCGCCTCAAGTGATACCCACAGTGAACATAACGGTAAAGGTCGAGGCACAAGTCAAGGATCTTCCGCTGGGCAAGGCAGTGCCGCTGTGCTCGACGATGCCAGGCTGCATGTTCGTTGGCAATGGGATGGGCCCTGGTAATCAGCTTTTTTCTTCGTAATCTCTTTGCTATCCTTGAGTCGGGCGATAGGGATGATTAGGACGAATAGTTTAATGCGCTGCATTTGTGGACTCTGTCTCTGAGGTGTGAGTAGGACTATGGTGCGGAACTCGTGGAGTCGTAAGAAGCAGGGTGCTTCAGACAATAGCTATTGCTTAGTGCGTATTTTGATAAATACTCTGTCTCTACTCCATAATATATGATGGTATTTCCAAGTATAGGGCAGTAAAGGGTACTGCCAGATACTCAGTAAGCGGTCTCGACTCTGATTTCGGCTGAGTTCAGACAGATTCTGCAACAGAAGCAAAGGCATTTTTGCAGCTTCGTTCTGTTCTTTGATCTCGCGCAAAGCTGATTATCCTCTGGTGAATGGTTTGTTGGATGCATAGAAGATACTAGATTATCCACATAATGGGACCAAAAGAAATATATAATCTGACGCCAATGCAGGACGACCTACCCAACACTCACTAGAACAAGCAATAAGCAACAATGTTTAATACACATATCAATCGAATAATTTCAAGAAAATAGAGAAACCGTACCAAAAACAGGAAAAGAACTGTTCAACGTGGTGGCGAAAAAAAAGTCGATCTACATGGGACTCGAACCCACAACCTCCTGTTTTCCAGCATAGGAGACAGGTGCTCTACCATTGAGCCAATAGACCTTTTGTAGCCCAAAAACTCCCATAAATGCATTATATCCCAAGCCGAACTCTACAGGATCCTCTGTCTCTGCGGGGTAGCCATATCAATACATTGCGCTAACAGACAAACAACGCAATTCTTAAGATAAATGAACAACCATCTCAGTCTGTCAATTGCAGCAAGAAAAGTATTAGATCCCTATAATCTCGAAATGACCACCCCCAATCCACCCAGTCAAAGCAGCCTCTCCACCAGAGTCTCCCTTCGCTGGATCCCCGACCCCGCCTTCGAGAACACAGACACCATCGTCATGTCTCTAATGGGCTGGTACGTGGATCTCCGCGTCGACAAATCCTCCGGTAAAATCGACTGGGCTATTGCCGGCCAACGGATAGTAGAAAGCCAAGAGCCGCGTACGTCCCTCGAGCAATCTGTGACCCCAAAGCTAACCCAAACAGTGCGTGTGCTTTTCACCCACGATATCGACTCGCACAATGCGTTTGATGCAACAGATTGTGGCACATTTACCTCGCTTCCGAACGGGGATGACCTTGAGACGGGGTCGATGCCGCGTCCGGACCTTCCTGGTGCTCCGATTAAGGAGTATGAGGAGGTGTGGCGGGAGTTGCCGTTCAAAGAGGGTCCAGAGGGTCCAGGGCGAGGAGTTTCATGGGTGCTGGAGGCGCTGGGAGATGGGCAAGGGATCATTTTGGCTCGGACGTTCATTGCGAGAATCTGGGGGACTTATGTAGCGCTGCGCCAGGAACAGACGCACTTCTGTGGGGAAGATTCGAAAACCATGGTCAAGGACGGAGGGGAGGTCAGCGCTAGACGAGAGGAGTGGGACTCTATTTCTGGGTGGAAGACGAAGTACATCCTAGGCCCGGATGTCGACAAACTACCCTCCATGTCGACGATCGACACCGGAGATTGGAGCGTCGGAAGAGAAGTGGTAGTGAGCGGCCAGCCATACATTGTACGAGCGTTTGAAAGAATTGAACATGTCGAATGAACATTCAAGTGATCTAGACATTCATGTCTGTCTCTATATACAGGTATATACATTAGAGGTCATCATTTACTGGTCGTTAACAAGGACGTAGCGGTAGCGGGCCTTGCCAGCGTCCATGTCGATAACGGCCTGGTTGGCGTCCTTCATGGGTCTCTCCTGGATCCAGGGGTGGACACCCTTCTCAGCGGCAAGCTGGAGCATCTCCCGGAGCTCACCAGGGCTGCCGATCAGGGAACCGCCCATCTTGATTCTACGGCCAATCAGGGAGTGGGCGGGGATTTCGAGAGCACCGTCCTCGGGAGCGCCCATCTGGACGAAGGCACCGTCCGTGCGGAGAAGGGAAATATATTGCACAATGGGCATCTGGTGAATGTCAGATATGGGCCTCATTAACCGAGACATAAGGAGTGGTGATACATACCTTGGAGGAAGAAACAGTGGAAACAATTAGGTCGAGGGAACGGTTGTGGCGCTTACTCCAGTCCGAGTCATCATCAGTGGCAATGTACTCATCAGCACCCAGCTTGAGAGCGTCCTCCCTCTTGTTGGCCTTGCGGGAGATGGCGACGACCTTGTCAGCGCCCAGCGCCTTGGCGAACAGGATACCAAAGTGTCCCAAACCTCCCACCCCGATGACCCCGACCGTCTTCCCCGGACCGCAGCCGTAGTGCTTCAGAGGAGAGTAGAGGGTGACACCACCGCACAGCATGGGGGCGGCCTCCGCAGAGGGGATGGAATCGGGGATCTTGACAACGAAGTGAGAGGGAGCACGGTGGTACAGAGCGTATCCACCGTACGACTTGTCGCCGTTGAAGTGGACGCTATTGTATGTGCCGACCATTTTAGTACTACAGTACTGCTCCAGACCGGAGGCGCACTCCTCGCAGTCGCCCTTACGGCCCAGACAGGAGTCGTTCTGGGCACCAACACCAACACGGTCACCGACCTTGATGTCTCCCTCAGCCTTGGAACCAACACGCACGGCTATTCCGACAATTTCATGACCGACACAGCAGGGGTACAGGGTGGGGCCCTAAAGATAAATTAGTCTCACCATGTGCAATGCATGTTGAAAAGAAACATACCCATCCACTTCTCAATGTGTGCAGATCGGAGCCGCAGATACCAGAGTGGGTAATCTTGATGTCGATATCAGTCTCCTCCCACGCCTTGGGCGTGAACTCCTTCCACACCATGTTGCCCTCGGCAGCATGCTTGTCAAGGCCAAGCCAGCCCTCGAACTTGTAGTCGGTAGCAGACATTGTAACTTGTCCTTTCAACGGCACAGTTTAAGTTGAGAATGTGTGTGGTACACCTGATTCTCCACGGGTCCTCACGAAGTCTTATATACACTACTTCCGGATCGTACTGGACAAGATGGAAAATCGCTGATGCTTAGAAATCGGGCAAGAAATTTCTGTATCCACCCGCCTTAAACATGGTAAGCGCCCACTTTAATCTCCATTATGTCCGGCAAGCCGCGACAGTTCTGATCGGGCCGGTCCTCTATCTTTTTTGGTGTCCCAAAGTGTACGGGATGCCTTTGTGTTGTGGCACAAATGACGATTTTGCAAGTTTGCCACGTCGATAAGCTTTCTTATGGCCTGTAAGCTAGCTGACTCTGCTGCTTACTCGGGGATAACTCAATCCTTCAGAGAAGAGTGGAATTTCGGGATGATTCCATCGGTGGGTCGGTCATCCCTCGTGGCTCCTCAACCGCATTTCCGGTTGGCCTCCGCTATTCTGATTGGTCGTACAAATTTAAGCCTGGGGCTGCATATGCAGGTCGCTTATGCCCTGCGTCATTCTTCAGAAATTTGATCTCCACTATTTTCCCACGTCACCATGGGGACTTTCTGATCAAGTTGAGCCGACTCCATGGCCGATTAGTGATACGTCCTTGGATGCATTTTGTCCTTCATGCCCTAAAACAGCGCGGGGGGAGTATGCCATACACCCTTCTGCAAACCTAGCTAGACATGATAAAAAGACCTGAAAAAAACATACAACAGCGGGGATTCGCTGGTGGTCACCCAGCCGGCGTGTGGCTTAAGTACGGCTGAGCGGACGGGAAGCCCTGTTTTCCACACCCTATGGTCGTATGTGCTAGTTACGCTGACAAAAGTAATCCATACGGGGTATTCAAGTATCGGAGTAGATAGTATTGCCCACCATTGGAGTGATCAAACGATTTAGGCTAATGGTACGAAGGAGGCAGCGCCTAAGAAAGTTGTTGTTATCCCTTTTCCTCTTGTCTGTCCTGTTTTCCGATAACCGGTAACCCACTCTTTTCAAGCTTCGCCACCCGATGTTCGATCGACCATGACTCGGCTTCACCGGGCCATCATGCCTCGGCCCGGGAATCTCTCTGCTTATTGGATACGCAAGAAAACCGAGACCTCGGCTTGGGGATATGTAATAGCAATTCACAATGCATGCAAGATAAGGACAGAGCAGGACCCTCTTCTTTGCAGTATGCTCGAATGGTAATGTGGTGATTTGAAGCACCGAAGATGGTCATACCTCGTCTTTTGATCTCAGTCAATCACATACCTGGAATGTGTTTATCGAAATCCTACTGCCAACAGACATGAAAGTGTGCCAGTGGTATGTCTATAGTCTCCGATTCGATTCTGGTGGGAGAGTCACAAAAAGGATAAAAGAGAAGTTTTAGAAGACTCATGACGTTGCCCTCTTTCTCGAGATCGTCCCCTCTAGACCCCAGGCTCAACACCCTTACTTCAGTTGGAAGGTTTACCGCTGAGCCATGACGGTTCGCAGGCACGTCAAGAAGCTTGTGAATGGTTTTATTTTACCCAAAGGTGGGGGCGGACTTCGATTGAGACCATAGTTGCAACGGGGCGATCAAATTACCAACCATAACTGCCCACGGGAAGCATGGAAGAACGTGTACTGGCCACATCGTATAGAAGTGGACTTTGGCTCTACCAGTGTACGGTGTATAGCACCAAAGGACATCCTCTGAGGGCTAGAAAGGAACGTGTATTCTCAAGGCCGTGATAGAAAGGATGGACTGCGAGTTCTAGAGGAGTGAAAGAGCTATATGATTGACATCTCTTCCTTGAATAGGAACCTTTGGTGAAGTAGTACTTATCTCATAGCAAGTATGCGTCCAACACAATATGATTACTATCCAACAGGGTTCTTCTGCCTATGGACCGCCCTAAGCTAGATCATATAAGCCAAAAGCACATAACGCCCTATTCAATGTCAATGATGGTCCAACGCAAGCAGCATGAGGCGACGGTCAGCCAGGTATGATACACAAACGAAGTAAGCCAACCCAGTTAATTACAACCGTGACCTTCCACCCACGATCTGCCCGTTGTCGAATTGCAGCGCAAAAATATCACGGCCTGCTGTGTCAACCACCGCAAGACACGAAGTAGCAGAGTTATCTCCTCCGATCTGGAAACAATCCACGAGCAGGTCATCCCGTCCATCTGTGCGTTGGTGGATGAGGCTCAGAAGCTGATTCCACAGCTCTGTTACTCCCCCCTGCTCCTCTCCTGCAGCCTGCTCTTTTGGACCCCGGTACTCAATCACAACATGGAACTCCTCCAGACCCCTGCGGACTAGGGAGTTGTATATCGAGTCACAAGCATCATGCCAGACACCGTGCAGATTAGGCTCACGAGCGATGACCTTCGCGACCGGAACGAAGCCCTCTTCACCGTCACCGTGGGCCTCTACGAGTTCGTAGCGCAGCTCCTCGATCGGAATGCCGTATTCGGAAAGGATGTAGTGTATTACCTCCTCGAGGCCGCGGTCGTCCCGCGCCGCGAGGATCAGGTCGAAGAACCGATGCCAGACTTGGCGAGGACCTTGGTCAATGAGCATGGGATCGATAGTCTCGTCTTCCATGACAATGTCAGTGCTTAACGAGGGGAATACATGGTCGAGCTCCTGGATCATCCTCTCTAATTCGTTGGGCGGAGTATCTGGCGGAGTAGGGTAAGCCTGCGCCTGGCTAATGGTGGGTAGCCCGTGGGGGACCTCGGGCTGGTAGGTGTATAATGGCATCTCGAAGTGTGGTTGATATTGTAAGACAGCGAATGACTAGTGAGATGTTATGGTTACGAGAGTGGGCGAGAGTGTGTGTTGTAGGGTACTGATAATAGCAGTGTATAGCGATTCGCATGAATTGAGTGGTTGCTAGAGAAATTGAAACGAAGGAACGAGGTGAGGATGCTGATCTAACTCAGCGGACTCGACTAGCATCACGCGTCGTCATTGAAATGCGACGATGAATGCAGATGCCATCGTTCTGGGTGAGTAACTAACAGCATATTGTTACTTTCCCAATTCGGAGTCGGCTGGCTTCACTGGTAGAATCCATGGGACGTCGAAGTCAAAATGTCTACGGAATGAGAGACAGGCGGTACCTACCTTATGCTTAGGTTGTTCCTAAGGGAATGGCCGTATCTAGATCCCAGAAAACCATTTCCTGCCCTTTCCATGTTGGCTCAGACCTGACTGGCTCTGCTGGCGAGGATACGGAATTTGTCTGGCAATTAGGAACATTGATTGCCAATCTTGTTCAACCCTGTTGTGCTGGGGATAGAGCATTGCAATTATTGCTCTTTAACGAGGAATGCCTACTGAAGTCAATGTGTTCTTGCCTTGACTGCCGTCATCATGATCCGTCTAGGGTTGCTGGAGAGAAGATCAATCTGGCACATGGACTCCGTTGTATGTTGCTTTTCAAAGTGAAGCATTGTCCAACAAGGCGAAGGATTGGAGTTCATATTGAAGATAGATCCGCAGTCCAGCACTTCGACGATTGAGTCGGCCCTCAGCCCTTGTATACTAATGTGATCATTGTCAGATGGAGGGCAGCAAATCGGCCATCTAGTGACTGTCACATAGCTAAAAACCATCAAGTCACTGTGCCCTTCTTCTGGCGCAGCTATGGCAGTCAACAGTGGATGTTATTTACTCTTACTTCTAGTTGCTTTACTCCATAGTGAATGATAGTTTCCTTATTATACATTAACCATGCCATTGTTGGAAGCAATCTCTCTAATGAACACATGTTAGTGAGTCATAAATGAAGTTTATAGATCCAGGGTTCCCCTTGCCAGAGAGGAATGGGGTTGAAGGATGATCTCACCATTTATAGTGCACTGTCATAGACGAAGCTTTGTCTGCCCCGCTGGTCCCCCTATTTATTGACGCGACTCCCGCCTTCCGCCATTCCCCCACTTCAACTCCTTCATCCACTCCTCCAACCTCCCACAAATCGACTCAATCTGCAAGTCTCAGCAAGCCAATATGCCCCAGAACCAGGACTACACCTACAAGAGCTCTGGCACCAATAGCCAGGTGAGCTTTGATCGTCTCCATCCATGATATGACTACTGGAACTCACATCTACAGGGCAACCACTACTGCGCTCGCGACTACGGCTCTGGCGCCGCCAATTCCAACTCGTACCACTATTCCAACAGGTTCGTGGTTCTCCTTGTCTTTGCGAGTCGTGCTAATGCCATGTGTTGTCTAGCAATGGATCGTACTACTACTCCAATTCCAACGGCAGCACCTACTACAATGACGGAAAGGGAAGCTCGACCTACACTCCTTCTGGCGGGAAGAAATGAGTGACTGCTTGAGGAAGAAGGATTCAATGACTTTTTGTTATGAAACCTCATGGCTGAATAGCTCTTCTGATCTACAAACGCGCGAATGCGCGAATAGCAGACAATTAACGGATTTCTGACCTTCTTTCTTCTATATGGTAATCACGAAAGGTCGAGATCCGAGGTAGTAACTCTTGGCTTTTAGGGATATACTGAACAAAGAAAGGTTCTCTTGTTGCTTGCCATCGTGGATTTCAAGTCCTCCTCTATTCTCGATGATGTTGCCAACAAGTCACAACAATGCGTCTTCCCTGTGTCGCTTAACCACAACTAATATCCTCCTTGTTCCTCGACATCTATCGCTAAGAAAATGTTCTACGGCTGAAATTGCGCCAAAGCAGCAAAGTCATAAGTTGATGGCATTATTCGCGTGTTGAGACAGAAGTGCTCTGCTTGCAAAGCAAGACAAATCCAATATCAACGTGATTACATTACATTAAGACGATCGAGCAAATTATGAAACGTCTCGCTTGAAACCAAAGCCATGAACGATCAAGCCTGCCGCTTCTCTCTCTCCGCGCGTCTCTTCTCCCGCGCTTCCGGACCAGCAACCGTACCCATCAACACTAGCCGCCGTCAGCAGAGATCCCGAATGACAACAGAAGGCACTTACCATCCCAATGCCTAAACGAACTAGAATAATTCCCCCAGAAATAGCGATGGTGGTCATCGTGCCAATCCGCCCCGCCCCAGAACGGCATGATCCGCCTCAGACTCCAGGGGAAATCGTACCCGGAATGCGCGTCGATGGCCTGGAACTGCCGCAGCGCCACCCACGCCAGCACCGTCACCAGGTGCACGTTGCAGTTCATCAGTCCCAGGAGCAATGGGGGGCCGATGGTGCCGAAGCCCAGCAGGAGGGTCTCCCAGGGACTTGCGTACTCGGCTGTCAGCCCGAAGGGGGCGGCGTATTGGTGGTGGATGCGGTGGATGGAGCGGTAGAGCGGGCCCCAGTGCATGGCGCGATGCAGCCAGTAGTGGTAAGTGTCTTCGAGGAGGAAGAAGGTGATGATTTGTGCGGTGAGGGTGCGGAGGTCCGGGAAGGGGGTGGTGAAGCTCAGTCCGCAGAGTTCCATCATGGGGTGGAAGAGGACGATGAGGGGGAGCTCGATGACGAAGTGGATGAGGAGGATGTACTTTGTGCAGGCCCATTGCTCTGCTGCGGATGGAGGAGGTTTCTGGTCCTGGATCTTGTATTTGAGGAAGATGCTGGGGAGGGCGTCGGCGATGATCCAGGGGAGACAGCGGCTGAAGTAGATGATTTCGTGGGCGAGGAAGGTGATGATGCCTATATCAGTTAGATTGGGACCTTGGTTTATCGTCTTTGTCTGACTTACCAGTTGCGAGGATGTTATTGTCCCAGTAGGCATAATGCGCCCACCAGAGTCGCTCGAGACCGGAGAGATGAGGCTGTTGCTGAGCGGCGAGATTGAGAAGATCAGGATAGGTCGCCATGGCGGGCTGTGGATAGGTGGAATTGAGCGAGTCCATGGCGAACAACTCACTCCTGGTTCAGTAGAGGGAGAGTTGTTGGAAAAGCCAAGCGATAGATTGTTGATGCTCTATATAGACCACAGCGGATAGGGTCAAGTTACCCGGAATGGCATGATCCGAATGGCTGGACCAGCAACAGGCCACTCGGGAGGAAGGTGGATCCTATCATATCAGCCAATGCAGGGACAATCGATCACGATCTCTCCTTACCTTAGTTTGCTGATTGATTATTTTAGAAAGTGGCACTCCGCCTATTGACAAGCGCGAGTAATAGTATCCTGGTGCCTGAGGGCTCGTACGACGTCGGCCCGCGTTTGGTGGATCGCTACCCGCACAATTCAAACGGCGTTAGAGCGAATCCCGAGATGGTGTTTGAAACATAGCATTATTGTGCTCATGATTCAAATGTTCAAGAAGATTAGTATCCGAATGCGAATGGCTTGTTTGCTCCTCTTAATTAGCCAGCGCAGTCAATGTATCTCCACTCAGTCCTCACATTGGCCTCTATTCTCATTCAATGTTTGTTTACTCAACCACACCACTGCCAGACTCCTAATTATACAGTCAGGTTCTCTCATATGATAAGATAAGGAGTACTAAT
This sequence comes from Aspergillus thermomutatus, assembly GCF_002237265.1. Classification (NCBI taxonomy): domain Eukaryota; kingdom Fungi; phylum Ascomycota; class Eurotiomycetes; order Eurotiales; family Aspergillaceae; genus Aspergillus; species Aspergillus thermomutatus. The sequence continues at coordinate 29,862 of NW_020798153.1, read as the reverse complement.
GAGCAAGATTGTTCCAAGCATGACTTTTGTCTGACATCTCAAACACATACATAAATTGCAACAGTATTACATATCATCATGGCCATGGATAAAAGAGAATGCAACAATACCACTCTCCCTATATCATGACCCATCAAACATGAAACGCCGCAGCAGCAACAGCCAACCCAACGGCCACAGTCAACTCCACGCTCAAAGAACCAGCTCCGCCTTCCGACTGCTGCGCCCCAGCCGCAGACGATGTGGCAGACGACGTCGGACTGGCAGATGAAGTAGTTGAGACCAAAGTCGAAGTGGACGTCTCACTCGCGCCCCCAGAAGCTGAAGCACTACCCGTCTCCCGTGGCCCATCGCAGTGCCAATGGTCGTTGTGCGGCTCACATCCAACCGACTCCGTGGGACTGGGAACTGTCGGCGTCGCAGTGCTGTCCTCCTCCTCGTGGTCGTGGGAATGTGTCGTTGTCACGGCCGCGGTGGAGGCGGGCCCGTCGCAGTGCCAGTGGTCGCCGTGGGGTTTGCAGCCAACAGACTCGGTGGGGCTTGGGGCGAGGGATTGCTCGCTGGTGGCGGTAGCGGTTCCGGTTGCTGGACCATCACAGTGCCTGTATACTGTGAGCTTGACTGAGTTGGATGTTTGGTTCGTGTCATACCAGTGGTCGCCATGTGGCTCGCAGCCAACAGAGGCTGTAGGTGATGGGCCGGGATCTTGAGCCAAAGCCGAGGCGGAGGCCAAGGCGAGGAGAGTCAATATGAAGTGTCTCATTCTGTTCAACGGGGACGATGAATCTGATAGACTGGCTGGAATGGGAAGACTCTGGGGGAGGAAAAGGAGGGATCGAGGGATTTATATGTGCCTGCCGGGCCGGACCCCCGCTAGTACTGTCCCAAGAGCATGTTTGATTAATGGTCTCTTGGCCTGAGTGTATATGGAATTGCCAAGCAGAGTGGAAGACCTTGGCGTCTTCAAGGTTCTCACTTCGTCGCCCTTGGTAGTAGCATGTCCTGCGCCTGCACCGGGGCTCCTCAACCGCTGAACATGCAATGTGGGAGCGATGGCCGGGCATCTAGTGATCTTGAGCACTGGGAAGTTCTGTGCAATTCCTGGAGCAAACTACATGCTGGATTAATTCCTGTAGCCGCAAACTGAAATGCCAAGGGCCAAGTCCGCTGAACAGTGTGCTGCCAAGGATGCTTGTGAGAACCTTGGAGACGATCCAGTCAATGGCACGGTGTTCGAACACATTGCGCATCTTCTTGCCTTTCTCGAGTTCCATAGTAGATGCTCCAGCACACCTTTTTGTGGATTTTAGTCAGAGTGTACTCTTGCGCAACCAGAATTCAAGTCAGATTGTCTCTGTCCGTGCCGACGATGGCATTGCAGTCATTTCTCAACCACACAGACTTCATCAGCATCATGATGCGATCAAGACATCATTCTGCATCGTCGCGCAGTCTGACTGTTATTCCTGACAACAATCTTGATGCCTGGTTGTGCCTCAGGATTGAACTCCGAACTCCGATCGGAGTTGATTTCCTTGGTTTAGAGATAACAACGAGCCAATGGAATCATCCAAACTTCAGCTGTGTAAGCAGCTTCAACCAATGAGCATCGGTAGCTGCTTATACGGCGTCAAAGGTACCTAAGCTATGGGCACGGATGATAACATCCAGGCCTGGCGTCAACTTTTCTCCTCTTATTAAACACGTCCGTCATCATTCCCTTCCTCTTCCTCCATGATCTCAACATATCCATATCATTACCAACAAAATGTTGCCCGAGACCAGGCAGGATCAATGCGAGGAAACTCCCTTGCTAGGCCACGACCACGCATTGGAGTCTCGCCGCTCCACACGCGCACGATGGATCCTCATTATCCTAAGCTTGGGCATCATCGCAATGAACTTTGGCAATTATCTGTCTATGGCTCCGCAGATACAAATATTCGAGTCAATCATCTGCCGGAAAATGCACCCGGAAATCGCACTGCTTACCAATGAGGAGCAAATTGCTGCCAGATGCAAGGCCCCCGATGTTCAGGGTGAGCTTGCGCTTGTCAATGGCTGGAAGGAGACGCTCGACACGTTGCCGGGGATTGTCCTGGCCCTTCCCTTTGGTCTGATGGCCGATCAAGCGGGACGGAAGACGGTGCTGATGTTGAGTTTGGTTGGCTTGATTATGGAGGAGGTGATGGTGCGGGTTATTTGTGAGTGACCTGTCTCATAGCTCGTTCCCTTGCTGACGGTGTACAGCGTGGTACAGCGCGTTCATTTCCCTACGGACGGTGTGGTTCATGCCGTTGTTCCAGATCTGCGGCGGTGGCGGTCAGATTGCCACATCTATGGTTTTGACGATGATCACTGATGTGTTTCCGGTGGAGAAGCGGTATGTTGATAGATCGGATGTTCCATGCTAGATTTTAATGGTTGCAGGGCGAATATCTTTTTTGTCGTTTATGCGTCAACACAGATAGCGGAGATCGTCGCAAGCCCTCTGAGTGCTTGGCTCATGTCCTGGACACCCTGGCTCCCGTTCTTCCTAGGAGTGTTCGTCATGCTACTCGGTCTATGCGCTTCCATATCAGTGCCAGAGACGCTGTCCAAGTCACACAAACTAAGTGAGACCGACACTGAAGACGATGAGGCGGATGGCGACGCTCCACGGACTGTAAGTCATCGTCTGAAGGCCGTCTTGAATCAAGCCAGGCACCAGATTATGCATCACAGCCGGTTCATTTTCGCCGAACGCAACATTGTTTTTATCTCAATTGCCTACCTGACGGCCACTGTGGCTAGCCAGTCGCTCCTCATCATGCTACAATACGTCTCAAAGCGCTTCTCGTGGTCCATGGCAAAGGTACAGTCCCTTCCTCCACTACTTGCCCTCTCTGACTTGAAACAGGCGAGCTTTCTCATCTCCTTGAAAGGGACCATGAATCTATTCACCCTACTCCTCATCCTTCCTGTCCTCTCCAAGGCCCTCGACAAATACCTCCCCCCAATACGCCGAGACCTGCGCATTTCCCTCGGCAGCATCCTCACCACCGCAGTCGGACTCGTCCTCATGGCACTCGCAGCCAGCCCTACAGTCTTTGCCGTAGGTTTGTCTATCTCCTCGCTGGGAGGAGGGTTCGTCCCCGCTCTACGCAGCGTCGCTACAGCATTGGTGGATGAGGCCGAAATGGGTCTTTTGGGGACGACAATTGCCCTGACGCAGGGTATTGGTGCGATCATCGCGGGGCCGCTGATGGCGGGCACGTTCAAGTTCAGCATGACGTTGGACGGGGTATGGCTTGGTCTTCCTTATATGACGGCGACTGCACTGGTGGTGATGGCTTGTTGGGCCACCTGGATGATTCGAGTCCCTCGGTTGGTGTCGCACATTGGATAGTACACGCATGATCGACTCTCGATACAGCTATCAATCATTTTAGATATAGAAATTGGAGCGTTATGCGCTTTTTAGAATATTGAGCAAAGATGCGTGTCGGGCTGTTTCTATCAAACTGGTACATCGGCTAGCAGAAGGGTAAAATGGGTAGACACCTTTCACCCCCTGATAGTGTCCTGTGTCGGTCTAATAGTGTATTTCAAGGCCAGGACCTTGAGAGGCCTCACTATTGGACTATCCAAGAATTCCCTGTACCACGATACCCCAAGAGACACGGAAGCTCTATCTGAGCGGAAATCTGATCCCATGGCAACAATCGTAGTTCTCTAGTTATGCACTCATGTACAAGTACACATAATTGATCAAAGGAAGAATGTATAAATCAACCACCGTATAAGCCACCACGGCTCCAGAGACATGCTCACAAGAAAGAAACCTGATTTTGTCAACCACTTTCTTCAGATACAAGTATCATCCTCCCCGAAGCGCAAGGAAGGGGACAAATACCGCTAGTAGGTTCGAACTCCTCACCATCTGCCATGTATGATTTTAATATACCAGTAGAGGGCCGGGAAAACAGAAGAGTTTACGCTTGATTTGACTTTGCTTCGCCACAAGGGATAATATGATGTAATAGTTAATTCTATGACGGCAAGATGAATCTTATCACCAAATTAATTCATTCAAGTTTAATGGCCGTGGCTGGCACCAGCGCGATCTTCGAGACATCGACATGCCACAGCCGTTGCCCGGCCACCCAAGTATAAACAATCCGACAAGGACGAAGACAAGTGAAATGGATTTCTGAGACCATAATGCCTATGGAAAGAATCATAAAAGCAGAATTGCCGAGTGCACACAAGCCTCAGTGTAAACGAGTGGTATTGTTTCTACCGGCTTAGAAGAGTCAAAAGCAAGGGATGCCACTGTTTCCCAAACAGGAAATGCGATACCCGCGTGCGGAAATCGCGATCATCTCCGGGCGACAATCACAACGATTTCAGCGGACGGCTCAGCAGCCTTGCTTTATCGAGTATGCGAGACAACAACACTGTTTTCAAGGCGTCTTGCTATGCTAAGAACCATTTATCGAACCATACCGCCACGGATTTCTAGGTGGTCTGAAATCACTGTGCCTATTCTGCTTCAACCTATCGAACATCCTTTGCAATTACGCCCAGTAAAGAACCAATACCAATAAAATGTCCCTCAGCGGCAAAGTTGCCCTCGTCACAGGCGGCTCCAAAGGCATCGGCAAGGCGGCTGCCCTACGCCTCGCCCAAGAGGGAGCCAGCGTGGCAGTAGGCTACTATTCCGACGCCGCCGGGGCCCAAGAAATCGTGGACAGGGTCGGCAGTGACCGGGCCATCGCGATCAAAATCCATGCAGGCAAGGTACCCGAGATCACGAGCTTCGTGGAACAGGCGGTCGAAAAGTTCGGCAAGATCGATCTGGTGGTTGCCGCGGCGGGGATGATGACGCTCAGCACCCTGGAGACAAACACCGAGGAGCAATTCGACGAGCTGTTCGCGCTGAACGTCAAGGGGCCGATGTTCTTGGTTCAGGTGCGTAATTTGACAATGGGTGTGGCTATGATTGACTGGGTGTAGAAAGCTGCGCCTCATATGGCGCCGGGATCACACGTCATCCTCTTCTCGTCGACTCTGACAGTCGTATCGACTGTTATGCCGAATTATCTGAACTATGTGTCGAGTAAAGGCGCGGTCGAACAGATGACTCGCGTGCTGTCCAAGGATCTAGGCCGGAAAGGCATCGCGGTCAACTGTATTGCTCCTGGTCCCACGCACTCGGAGCTGTTTGACCGCGTGCAGACAGAACAGTCGTTGAATTTCTTGCGCAGTGCAAATCCCAATGGTCGGATTGGAGAGCCGGAGGACATCGCGGGGAGTATTGTCTTTCTGTGCAGCAATGATAGTCGGTGGGTGATGGGACAGACATTGCGGGTTAACGGGGGAATGGCTTAGTTGGAAATGTTGTCGATGTTGATTGAGAGTAGGATAGGCCTGAACCCTATGAAGCTTTCCATCGAACCTCAGTTCTGTGTGGTTCTTCTCCACATTATATATCAGCTTGCAATTTCTCTGCAGTCTATGTTAACATTCTTGACAAAATGGAAGATAATGTGGTGACAATATAGTCATTGGATGCGGGAATGCTATTAAAGAAGATTCAATAGTGATTAAGCATGGAATAAGGCTTTCTCGATGAGTCATTTGGGACTCAGAGAGTCCGGAAGGTCGATTTTTCAACCAAATTCCTCTATCACGCAGTCGAACTTTACTCTTTATAACAAGAAGCATGCCTCAGTTGAGATAGTTCATTACAGTATCATCGAGGTCTTGCCGTCACAGACAAGCAAGAACCAGCTCAAACATCCACAGGGCATATGTACAGCATTTGGATGGACTCCTGATGGAACCCACAACCCACCTGTGAGCCCCACTCAATCATATTCCTCCAGGCCTCGCAGACTCAATAGGTATCGATGATCCGTCGGATACTATAGCCACTCCCACTCTCCATGCGAAACAATGTGGGATGATCCCCGCCTACTGTGTGGGACAGCGATGGTGGCACCATGACAGCACATCATTTCATTTGCCAGCATCTGTATCCAAGATGCGGGGAAGCTGGCCAGCTTGTAGCCGACAACCGAAAGAAAAATGTGTTCTACATGTCATCATTCCTCGCTGAGTGAGGAACCCGACCTTGGATATCTGCATGCACAGCGACATCAATATGGTAGGTTAGTCCAACCACGGAGTCTGGGATACTGACATTTCCAGCCCGAAACATCGCAAGCGGAGAGCCAGCCATGCCACGGAGCCTCAGTCCCAGACGTAGTCGCTATCGGCGAGGAACAAGAATCGTTGGCGAAGTGGAAGGAACAATGTGGCATCAAGACAGAGAAGCAGATCAGACTGGTGAAGCTCGCGCATATGCGCTATCAACATCCCGACCTTGATGCGATTACCGTATTCCTCCAAGGTCAGTCATCGTCATCGTCCTTATGCACGGAAGACCGGACTGAAGGGAGTAGATTTTGGCATGCAAGTGGCCAAAAAGACAGACGAGGAAGTGTGGTACCGAGGCTACGGAACGGATCCGTATGTCTACTATGCACGAAAAGGGCCGAAGGACTTTCTCGGAGGGACATTTGAGGTGGAATCGTACCGGGATCTGGAAAGGTGTCTTCACTCCCACTGATGAGACTTCAGGCTGCTAATAATGTACGCAGGGCTGCCGATCTGCCCACAGGCAGCACCATCCAAGAGTTGAAAGATGCCCCCGGAGGGGGCTTCATGGTCACCGTCAAAGACCCAGAAGGATTCCCAATCAATCTCATCTACGGTCAGACACCAGCAGCACCAGGCGAATACCCCTCCAAGCTCGTCGTCAACTACGAGTCAGACAAGCCTCGCGTCCGCCACTTCCAGCGCTTCGTCCCCGGCCCAGCAGCCGTCCACAAAGTACGTCTACTCAGCCCATCCTGACCATAGTGACTGACCGAACCAGCTGGGCCACTTTGGCCTTTGCGTCCAAAACTTCCGAGAAATGGTTACCTTTTACACAACAACCTTCAACCTCGTGCCCAGCGACTTCCTCTACGTTGAAAAAGACAAGCAGAAGAAACCTGTCGCTCTCTTCGCGCACATCGATCGCGGCGCTGAGTATGTCGACCATCACAGTTTCTTCATGAGCATGAATCCCACTTCGCACGTACATCATTGCTCGTTTGAAGTGCATGACTTTGACACGCAGAATCTGGGACACCAGTGGCTGGCGAAGAAGGGGTTTGAACCTGTTTGGGGCGTGGGACGACACATTCTCGGTTCGCAGATATTTGATTACTGGTGGGATACCACAGGGAACATGATTGAGCATTATGCGGACGGGGATTTGGTGAATGAGGAGACGCCCATTGGGTATGGGCCTGCGGGCGATGAATCGTTGGCCGTCTGGGGCCCGGAGGTGCCCAGGTCGTTTTTACAGTAGAGACTCTGGATCATAGTGACTTTCCTATTCAAGCTCTGGGATACTAGTTGCAACGAACAGACTGTTATTGCTTTCTTGTAGTACAATATTCCTCCAACTGGTGTACCGCCGCAAGGACTCACTTTGTCATATCTTCTCTAAACGTGCATTGGCCTATTAAAAGTTTTCATGAGATTATATCTGTACCAATGGAGATGCTCGCGGACAAGTGTTAGTGTAGAGCTACTCAAGGAGAGCCTACTGATCTATATTCCGATGACTGTCCCCAAGAAGACGAGTATATCTTTTCTTGTCACGGGCTAGAGATCAATCATTGTCTAATTGTGTCGGTCCTGTACCTTGGGGTTTATTCTCTCCTTGGTGTCCCAATCAGATTGCTTCAAGCACATGGTTGATCCCATCATTGCAATACTGGAATCACTACAGCCGACTTTGTGGAGTTCCCCTTTGTCCAATGCACACGATCCGGTCCATTAGCAGTGCTGCTCCCCTCTGAGACTCGTCACTTATCTTTCCAATCAGCTCATATACCTCCTGTGCATGCTTTCTCTCTCCTTCTCGGTCCAGCCGGCTGGCAAACTCCTCCAAGCACATGATATATTCCTCATTGTTGGCCTTGGCCCGTTCTGGCAGATCGCGATACTGGAAGAGTTGCGTCTGGACAAAGCCTTCGGTCCGCAGGTGCCGCGGGATATCCAGCGTCCAGTTGTTGCGGCCATCAGAATACGCAAACTGTCGCAGTTGCTCCATCGCGGGGAGCTGCTCGACCTTCACATTCGCCGAGATGATGTGTGCATCCCGATAGTTGAACTCATCCCACTGGATCCAGCCCCGGGGCTTCAGCAGGGTGGAGACTTTGCGGATCACCGGGATCGGATCACTCTCTCGGACCACCAGCATGAAGAACCGGAGGTGGACAACGTCGTATGCGCCCACCAGATCGGGCGGCACGTCGTCAAAGATATCCCATTGGCGCAGCGTGACGTTTTGGGGAAGCCACTCCGCTGGCGGCGCGCTGTCCAGACTGATATCCAGGCCGTCGAAAGTGGCGGTGGGAAGATCCCGGGCAAGTTCAAAGAGCCAGATTGCCGTGCCTGTGGCGACATCGGCTATTCGGGCGTTGGGCGGCACGGGAATCGAAGGATGAAGATTGAACTTGACACATTCTCTGAACAGATAATGCTGGTAGTTGAGGCGGGCGGTGGCTGAGTAGGTCCGCTCCAGCATATACGGCTTGCCGTTGGCCAGTTGGAAACCAGATCGTGCAGTGGAGTTGGCCATCATGGTTGTTTTCAACCCCGAGCGAGGTGGTTTTCAAGGTGAAAGAGGAGGTTGACTTTGGTGTTGTGCCAGACGCCGCGTGATCTCATCATGCCAGGCTGTCCTTGCAGCTCACCAATCTGAAAGAGGTTAGTTGACCAGCGGCGATTGCATGACTGCTGATTTGTCCATGATATACTATTTCACAGATTAACACCCTACTGTGAGATCTCAAAGTTGCCAGTATTGAAGAGAGGAAAGCTAATGGGAATGCCTGGAGAGTGACACCGTTGCATGATTCTTTAAATGGCTGCCAGCTTAATTATACTGCGTGAGGGCAATAGTACAGGAAGTACGTCAGCAGTTAATGCTATACATATAAATACATCAGCTTTGACCTCATCATCAAGATCTTTCATGTGCTATAGAGAACATGCAGGATGAATGGATGACTTAGGTCTAATAGTAGGCAAATCATTAGAAAAGGCCTCATCACACTAGTAAATTATCCTAGATGCTATGGCACCCTATTAGCTAAACCTTGCTATAAGGATAGTAGGCATATCCTGCTCCTACTCCTACATAAGCAAAGCTAAAGGTCTTTTGCGTCACATAACCCATTTCCTCTGATACTTTCTGCTGCATTTGTTTCCTTTAGATATATATACTGCTACTGTTAGTAAAGTATAACAGGGGTACAAAAAGTATATAGACTCTAGCTTGAATATAATAATAGAAAGAATTGAACATGCGCTAAATACTAAAAGGAGTGACAGTGCTGGTGCCCACAGTGCCGGCCTCCTTCATGAGGGAGCTATATATGCTGACAGAACGTGTCGCTTGTAAATTGACTTGGGGTGTGAGATGGAATCCAAATCGGTAGGACAAATGGACGGCTCAGTTAAAGGCTGCTCTTAATAATGGGGTGAGATCCTCGATACCTGCATCGGATTGTATACCACTGGATTCGTGGTCAATTTCGTCACTCGTGTTGAAGGGATTGATGACTTACATCCCGTGCTTGCGAAACCGTCTCTCTCTGGTGTAAACATGTCGGTGGCGCCCTTTGTCGAGAGATCCCTGACCAGACTCATTTCCCTCTCGGCTGGACTCATCGAGCTGTGCTGGAGTTGGACCTGTAACAGGCTGTTTATTCAGCCTTTGTCTTTCATATGACTGTTGTTGGAGTTGACTGATTAGCAGAACAAGAGCTAGAAATCCATGGATGACCTCGTCGTCTCTGTTGCTCTGCCTCTCCATCCCGATATTCTCTGTTTCAAGACCATGCATCCTTTGCTGGAGTGAGGCAATCACGGTCTCCAGCCTTTTATTGGTGCCCCTCAGACGTTCACAGTCTGCTCTGGACCGTTGGAGACGAGTGGATAGCATACTCATCTTCCACCGCATGACAATGTACCGCATGAAGGCAATGCGTCCGGTTCTGTTGGAATCTCGGATCTGAGAGTAAAGCGAGGCATTCTCTTCTCGCAATTCATTAAGTTGCGTCTGACTAGAGTCATGACTCGCTAGGAGATCCTTGTTTCTTATCTTAAGCGTAATGTGCTGTCTTTGCAAAATGTTGTAGTTCATTCTGACAAGAGAAATTCGAGTGGACAGAAATCGAATCAGGTTCTCTGCCTCCAATTTCTCCTTTTGTTCATTCTCCAATTTGTCGCATCTGCTTTTGAGCTCATCAAAGCCTGCCTTGGTCCGGCGCAGATTTCTGAGTGACACTATATTCCTCCAGCGAAGGGCAATGTAACGTGTCGTCAGCTGCAGTACTCTCGCCTTTGAGTATCGAATTTGAAACATGTGGATGGCATTCGTTTGTTGGAGCGAATAGTGGCGAGTGGAAAGATGCTTGAATTGAGATCGAAGTGATGCGTTGTCCGTCTCCAAGTCCCCATACTTCATTTCCAATTCCCGAACAGTTTCGTGAGCTCGATTCAGATCATGGTTGCTTTGCGCCTCAGCCTCTAAGGCCTTAGTTGTTTTTGCTTTTTCCTCCTGCAGTTTAGTCTCTAATTCGTCGTTTTCCTTTTGTAACCTCTCATAATCCACGCGCAAATGGCTTTCCTTCTCCTGTGCCACGCGGAGTTTGTTTTCCATCAAAATGCAGTAACTTTCCATTTCTTTCTTCTGGCAAGTGATTTTTTCCCCCTTCTCTTCGAGTTCCGCTCTGAGATCTTGGATTTTATCAGCCTGCTCTGTCTGAATTTCTTCGGCTTTTTTTTTGGCCCTTTCCAAGCTCTCAATCTTATTGCGAAGACGGCTTATCTCTTGTTCATGCTGGCTCTCGATCTCCAACCGAGAACTCGCCTCGCTTTCGGACCTTCTTTTGACCTCTTCCAACAAATCAGTGGCTCGGTTTAATATCTTCGACGTGTCAAGGGTACGATTCTCCTCAGGTGTCATTCTGCCATCATCTTGCGGGTTCTCCAATCTAGTCTTATCAGGACTTCCTCCAGTGACGCTGCACACGCATTGTTTCGGACATGGACCTGGCAACTCTGCCTGTTGCTTGGTCTGGCTGTGTGGTCTTCGAACCGTATTGGTGGCTTTCGAACCGCGGCTCGCGAAAGAAGAGCACTCCTGTGTCGGGGTACCTCTCGTCAATGAGGTGGAAGGGACTGGACCTCGACTGCGCGGAACCGATGCCCTATTCTTCGGGCTTGCGGGAGGAGACGTGTCGCTGGATATGGCTGTGTCAACGGACACAAAGGATGAGGAAGAGGAGGCATTCGAGGATGCGTTTGATAATGTTCGCTTCAGTTTGTTTGAGCAGGGCATTTTGGAACCACAGCCTGCGGGAATGCCCAAGGGAACTCGATAGCTGGAAAATGTGTATAATCTAGGTTATCCTCAAGATCTTCAGAGACGATGACTCCGGGTTTCTTAGAAACTTATCTGTTACCTCTCTTTGCATCTCAACACAGTACAGAGCGATGAGACTCCTCCTGGCGCAGTCATCGGAGGGTCCCCCGGATGTGTAGGAGGAGCCATGATTCGAGCGGTGCCTGCACGAAAGACGCCACGCTGAGTAGCGATTGGGCTTTTGGTAACACCCTGGCTATTCCCCATCCCGCGTGATTGACTTTAGACAGACTTGTCGAGGCATTATATGATTTGCTAATCTCCTATCATCATCTCTCCATTGTTAAAATCGGGAGGAGTTGCTTGGCTTATGAGTGGTCATTACCCAACTTGATCTGCATTCAGGCTGAGACTTGCATCGAAAAACACTCCCTCCCATACTACAGCGAATAAGAAAATTATTGAGCTCAACAGTAACCCCGCGTAGTCAGTGTGCCGGAAGATCCTTCCCGTCAGACGAGCACATTCGCATGTTAGAGACGCCGAACACCGATGTATCTGGGCATGATAGGGCTTGCATACCGTGATGCAAGTGGCTTGCTTCCACCTAGGAGTGTTGAAACTATTCGATGCTCATTGGCGTACAGGCTCATCGTTTTGATATTCGTAGCCTCACTTGCATGATCTGTCTCTGAAAGTTGAATTTTGGTCCGGAACCCGGGGCTGAGCAGGCACAGGAGACGGTTTGTTGCCAATGAAAGGGAGCCATAGTGATAGAAGCTTGTTGACACACAGCTTCTTGCTGCTCAGTGCAAGCAGAGAGGCTCAAGCACCAGAACGAGATTACCCGGTTATATCTGTCGATATGTTCTTCATGTACCAATCATATCTCAAGAAATGCGACGGATATACAAAACCGATGATTGAATATACCTGGTTTTCAAAGGCCAAGGTGTTCCACTCCAGTTCTCAATAGAAGTTCTTCTATTTCCTTATGCCCCTTGGAACTGGCAAGATCCAGAGCGGTTCTTCCAGCCTTGATCTTCACCCGATAATCCGCTCCTGCCCTCAACATTGCTCGCAGCTCGCACAATCTCAATGTGATTCTCACTCGTGGCAACATGCAGTGGGGTCCACCCGTCATCCTACGGCTTGTTCGGGTCTGGTCCCGAGTCAAGCAGGAACTGCGCTATAGTCGTCCGGCCATGGCTCACATCAATATTCAACGGCGTCCATGCAGTCTTCGACTTGGCAAGACGTCAATCCTCTTTTCAAAGAAAATCTTTACCATTTCAAGTTGATCCTTTTCCACTGCGCCATGTAACGCCGTCCAGCCGTTATCATTGGCAGCCCTCATATCTGCACCGCGTGAAAGAACTGTCTTTACCGTCTCTGGATAGCCTTCACGCGCTGCAACTCCCAGAGACGTCCATCCACTATTATTGCGTGTCTCAATATCCGTCTTTCTATCCAGTAGCGCTTCTACCACTGCTGAGTGTCAATCTCCGGCAGCGGCGGTTACCGGACTCCAGCCGTCATCAGTACGGGAATCGACAGACGTGCCGTGTCTCAGCAGCAGCTTCACCACCTCTAGATGCCTATTGCAGGCTGCTGCAGTCAGAGGGCTCCGAACGTCCGACTTCCGGGTTGCTGGATTCGCCTGCCGCGAGTAGAGCTCGTACAACTTGGATATGTCCTCTGGCGGATGCAGTATGCAAGGGAGTCCATTAGTCCTTGTTTGCCACGTTGACACCTGCACCGAGTTCGACGAGGAGCTCAACGATAGCGTGATGGCCGCTCAGTGCCGCGGAGTTAATTGGAGTGGCGCCTCGTGAGTGCAGGTCGGCCTGATCCGCTCTTTGCTTGAGCAGCGCAATCGCGTTCTCGAGATGGCCTTCAGTCGCGGCGCTGTTCAAGGGTGTCGAGCGCGTTGAATCAGGAATTGTGTGACCCCTGCACCTTTCTCAAGGAGCAATTTCACAACCCTGAGATACCGCCGCCGCCTTGAGTTGAGTCCAGTTATTGACCCCCGCAGGCTTGGAGGTATCCGCTCCGTAGTCAAAAGAATGCTGACCACATCAGTGTGGCCCGTCTGGGCTGCAGCATAAAACGCCGTTACGCCGTCGTCAATTATAGCGTGGACGTCCGCCCCGCGGTTCACTAGAGCCTTGACGATCTCCGCATGGCGTTCTGAGGCAGCCGATGCCATTGGGGTCCATCCATTGGTATTAGGTATGCCTAAGCCCGTCCCTTGGCCCAGCACGTACTTTTCGATATGCAGTTGCCCACTATTAGCTGTCGCGTTCAGCGGCAATGCTTTGGATGTGTCCTGTCTGATACGTTCACTCCATGTTCGGCAAGCACCTTTACCGAGCCTAGGTGATCCAGCTTCGCGGCGAAGGAGATTGGGGATTGCTGTCGACAGATGGGACATCTGGATCTGCCCCGTGGTGCAGGAGGACAAGCACTGCGTCCGCATGACCGCATGTAGCGACTGCGTTGAGCGGGATGAAGCCGCCCTCGTTGCCAGATGTGTAGCCTGCACCGTTCTCGATCAGGTACTCTCAATGCTCTGTATGTCCCGAGACGGCAGCTGAATATGCAGGTGATTGCCCGATCTCACCAGTGGAGAGGATGTCCTCTCCAGCTGCTACAAGCCTTTTGATTTCATCGGAATCCGCCTCCCGGGTTGCCGCATTGAACGGAGATGGTCCGGGGATATCTTCTTCGGACCCAGTCTCGTCATCGAAGGCCATGTCTTGTGTCTAGGAAAGAGTAGGAACAGAATCATGCCATCTTCTTGGTTCATGGAATTTGACAGCGGTGACACGGACACCAACGTCTAAAATGACTCTCCGGAATCGATTCGGCTTTCCATGCTGACAATAATTACCTGTCCTTCAGTTGCTTCCCCGCTAGACACGCAAGAGACCTTCTTCATAGACTGTACGACCACCTCGACATCGTTAATCTCAGTGTCCAAGACAACGAGCGACGATTGCTTTCCTTGGGCCGGTGCATCTCGTCGAAGCCGCATGCACCTCGCATGAAATCAGTTTACCCATTCCCAACCATATATTTGATCCGTTGGGCCATGAAAACAAGACTTGCGTTTTCGTCATAGTCGCACCCGCCTTCAAGGCCTTCCGTGGGGTTCCAGACGGCGGCGACACGAAATAATCGCATTGATATGCAAGCCTAATGACCTCGAACAACATGCGCTTCTGCCCGCTCTTAACCACAGGCTGCAGCTCTTGCTTTTACCGCTGGAGTGTAGCTCGGCTAGTGTCGAATCACTCTTCATACAAGTCCACATCCCAAATTGGTAGAGGGATGCGTCATTAGGGTGGACGAATCGGTCGTCCAGGTAAGCGTGGTTTCATCCAGGACTGGATATATGATTCAAGTCACGTGCGGTGTTTGAGATTGCTATGTCGCCATCTGGGACTTGGTCACGAAGAAGACTCAAAGTGAACGAGATAATCTAGCGCAAATTATTTCTGTAGTCATGGAAATCTAGCCGGATACACCTCGTGGTAGGATGCTTTCGATCAATCGAGCTGCCCGCAATTGATAAAGGATCCATGTCTCAATTCTTGGTAGCTTTCCTCTGATACTTTCTGCTGCATTTGTTTCCTTTGGATATATGTACTGCTACCGCTAGTGGAGTACAACAGGGGACAAAAAGCATAGACTCCAGCTTGAATACGATAAATAATGGAAAGAATTGAACATGTGCCAAATCCTAAAACGAGTGACTCAAGTGAAGTCTCTAAGAAGAAAAAACCATTCGAATGAGAACAGCTATTTAGGTAGACTGTTCCCCATATCTCTCCCAACAATCACCGCTTACAGCATGACCATGCCCACTCCAGTCAGAAGCGCGGTGATGGCATACACACCCAGCTCGAAAGAGCCAACAGTCACTGCAGTGCCGCGCGTAAGAGCAACAGCCGCACCGGAAGAGCTAGTCGATGATGCAGACGAGCCGGACGAGTCAGCGGTGCCGGTGGGCTTGGAGGTGACGGTGCCGGTGCCCGCCGTGCCGGCCTCCTTCATGAGGGAGCTGCAGGTACCCGTCGCCTTGGTGGCGGAGGTGACGGTGGCAGAGCCGCCGAAGCTACAGGCGGAGGCAGCAGAGCTCTGCTCGGAGTAGTACTTGTTGAGCAGGAAGTTGAGCTGCTGCTTGGGGGTGCACATGCCGTAGGCGCCGAAGCTGCCTGTGGTGGCGTTGCGAGCGATCCCGGTGCAGTCGGTGTAGCCGCAGATAAGACTGAAAAGGTCGCTGTAGTCGTCGCTGCTGACGGAGTTCTTGACAACGCAGGAGGCGGCGTTGCTCATGCAGGTGCAGAGCTGCTCGTTGGGGGTAGGGGGAAGGGGGCTGGCGGTGGCAAGCCACTTGCTGTTGACGGTAGGGCAGCTTTGCAAGGCCGTGTTGGTGGGGGTGTAGGAGGCCTTGTTGGTGCCGGATGGGTTGGCGTTGTTGTTGATCTGGCTGGAGTAGTACTTGAAGTCGGCCATGGTGCTGACGCTGGTGCTGTCGACGGCGCTGACCAGACCTGGACGGATCAGTTACGGTCAAATGACTGGATCGGGAGACTTACCGTAGTTGTTGGACTCCTGGAAATACATGTACACGATACCACCCGACCAGACATCGTTCATCTTGTCGCCAAACAAGGCCTCGATTTCGGTGAACTTGCGGGGAGTGACCTCGTTGCAACCATACTCGGCGAAGAAGACAGGAACGGAGTAGTTGCTGAACTCTTCCGTGCGGACGTCGTACCCAGACGTGGTGTAGGACGAATCACCGCACCAGGAGTAGATGTTGTATCCCCAGAAGTCGATAGACTCGTCACTTTCCTCGCAGTTGAAGTAGTCGGCCATGTTGACACGGATGGTCGAGTCATCGTTGGTCGCGTAGCCGACTCCCATCGAGCGGTATCCCTTTTCCTTAATGTACGCCTTCATGTCCCGCACCGCCGCCTTGACGAAGGCACTGGCATCGGTGGTACCGACGGTGTTGGAAACTTCATTGCCCGCAAAGAAGCCAAGGGTGTTGTTGTACGGTGCCAGGGCGTCAATCACGCTGGTGTAGCGGTTGTAGAGCGTGGTCTCCCAGGAGGGATCACTGCGGTCAATCGAGTCGGACGGGTCAGAGAGATCGGAGATGACATAGATGCCAGCATCGGCCAACATCTGCATGCACTCTGTGTGATTGGCGGTGGGATCGATGGCGTAAACACGGATGGTGTTGGTATTCAGCTCCTGGAAGATGGGAATGTCACGCTTGCACAGCGTGGCATCCGACAAGGGGTCGATGTAGGTGCTGCTGCCATCGGTGGTGCCATTGCTCGAGTAGTCCTCTGTTGAAGTTAGTTTCATGTGAGGGGTGTAGGATGCCAATAACGTACGTTGGTAGGCAATACCGCGGATGTAGCTGAAAGATTTAGTACGAGTCCAGACATCTAGATATACGGAAAGTCCTTACAATTGAGTGTTGTTGCTGGAGTAGAAGAACTTGGATCCCTTCTGAAAGTTAGTATCTCATTCTTCAAGAGGATGCAAGAGAAATACCTTGATGATGATAGGGTCAATGTCAGCCAGAGCAGTACCCAAGAGGCCAGCCCCAAGGAGAGCGTGAGAGAACTTCATAGCGTCGAAACCTCTCCTCCTCTCAAATCAAATGAAACAGTCGTGGATATTAATGAAATCAACTACTGAGTAACGAGTGACAAGAAAGTGCAGTAGGGGAAGAAAACGAATGAACAAGCACAGAAGATGTCCAGGAGGTCGACCGACCCGGGAAACAGAAAGCTATAACAACGCCCACGAAATTGACATCGACACACCCGTCGTGAGCTATCCTCGAGAGAGGGAATTATTATTAGCAGCCTGCCTGACAAAGGGGGTACTGTTCACCCCCGTCGAGTCGGTCGACCTTGTTTCTGCTTCTGCGATGCCATCAACGGCCCCGCTTTGGTCATTGAACGCGTCAACACTGCAGTAAGCCACTGCTGGTCCGGTCCCTAAGCGAGGCGCCGGCAAAATGAAATGCCAAAGGAGACGATAGTCCGGACTCCATCCAACGTCCAGTATTGGTTACTAAATCCGAGCTAGAGATTAGAGTTGACCGAGAAGATGCCACTATTGTGAAGGCGGGTCATGATGGACTAATTGAGCTGGAGGCTAGCATTATTAGCGGATGCGCGATTCAAGAGTAGGATATCACTGAGGAATCGAGATTTTACTCACTCTGAGTGGTCCTCCATCGCCTTTCATATTATTTGAGCAGATCTTGACCAAGAGTTGATTCTGTGTTGAGAGTTGAGATAGTTCGTGGTGAGTATGTGGGTTGGTTCTGTCGGAGGGCTTTATCTCCGAACGAGAATGTTCCACCGTCGGTCTTAGTCTTACAGTGGAGCGCACTTTCAGCAAAATAGAAATGCTCATTTAAATTTGGCCATGCATACGCCATTGAGTTCAAGCTTTGTGGATTTGCAGCCTATTGATGGTAGCCTGATTTTGATTCGGTATTCTAGTCTAAAGCAGGCTTGATCGTCATCGATGATTCTTAATTCCTGGTGGTTTAGGGAAATAGTCGTCTCCGATGAATCTTGGACGACTAGGGCATCGCGACACATGGTGTTATATGCTGTATCAGGCTTCTTTGAGTATTGAAAGCACATACTTGATTTGATGTCTTTTAGATTGACTGTCACTGTTGGATTTCATGATATGGACAAGCTGTAGAGTCCAGTCTTGTAATGTACAATCTCGCTAGAAACAATTCATCGCACGTGTCCATCCTGCATAATTCATGTCGCAAATACCAATCCTAAACACCAGAGGCCCCGTCATGTAACCGATTCCAATCCCAATATATCACATTTCCCGACGACGAGCCTCAATGGCGGCTTCGAACGATCGGATTGTATCTAGCGGTCGCTCGAGACGGTTCCGTGTGGGATTTGACCGGTCGGGATCAGCTATATCTCGTCAGCATCGATGATTCGGATGCGATGAAGCCAGGAAAAGACGAACTGATGATGTTTCCATCTTTGTCGCGGTGCTGCATCGATCGCAGGGAGAACATGGGACTGCCTGATACTGCCTGGCTGACTTCCCTGATTTTTAGTATATATCCATCACAAACAGATACGAGGCAACCGACTTGGTTGAGCTTCATTCAAGGCCTGATTGGGATCAGCTTTGCTGGACAGAGTAGCCTTCTTGTAGCTCTCCCGCGAGCCGATGGATCCGGCGCGGTCGCTGGATGAGCGCGAGGAACGAGAGAATACCATAGTGAGGGAGAAGCAATATGCGGGAGCGACTGAGATTTAGACAATAAAAGATAGTATTATTGATGGTTTGATGAATGTGGAGATGAAACAGCAACTAGAGGTGTCAAGTTGATGGCACTACTGTGGTCTAAGTTGCTAAGCCTGAAGAACCAGGCGAGCAGGCGCCATATAAATGAGGGCCAATCCCGGCACTCGTGCCTGAGTGCCTCAGGTACGGTACGCATTCCATTTTTAGAAGCGGAATGGCCTGTGACGCTTCTTGCAGCGCAGATGGTGTGACTGGGTGATTTGCTCAATGCAACCACTGACATGTGCCTCGATCCCTCGAATAGACGCGGAAGCAGCCAAGTCGCCATGACGTTGTCTGGTTCGAGGAGGGGAATTGTTTCACTCGCACTGGATCTCTGGAATGCGAATGGTCCAAAACAGGCCAAGCTTTGACTAGGAAAATGGGGCCACGTAAGCACAGGGGCTGAGGCGGTGGCAACTGCAGGAACACCCGGAGACAACCGGCCAGACTCTGCTCCCACGGTAGGCATCAGCATTTGAATTCATCTCCTTCCTGTTCCTGACATGAAGATCTAAGACAAGAGAATGTCAGTCTCAAAGCTCCTCACACGGCTGTTCACTGACAGAGCATGTGATCTTCTCGTTTCGGCATCACCGGATGCTTTTGGTCCGACTCGCCAAGGAACCTGAAAAATGGGAAGTTGGACTCCTCGGGGCATGTAATCTTCCCGAACCGTCTTGGGAAGTTACCACCAACGACCCGATGAAGTTATGAAGCAGACATGATCAAAATCAGACTCTCATTGGTTGCAAAACTAATGTTGCCTTACAGGCAGGGCCCTCAAATGACTATCTCATGGTGGCTTATAATGACACCCATTGCGTCTCATATTCTATATAAACGCATGATTGTCTCTGGGACTAGTTGATTGATATTACTATGTTGCTACAGAGGCAGCTCATATTCACCGATCGTGGATAGTAGTGAATATATTAGGGACGGGGAATGCTGAGAGACATGCCAGACATTATAAGAGATCCTTCAGCTTTCGTGAGACGTAGCGAGTCCCCTATCATGAAGAGATTGAAGAAATTGTATGGACACGGGGGAGGTGCTCATCCACGCCATGATTTAATCCATGGCGCAGTACAGACCTCGTTAGCTTCTTGCAATGTATGCAGGGAGGGGCAGGTAGCTCAACGAGTATCTAGTGCTACTTTCTTGGAGGCGGACCTGGCACCAATACAGTATAATAGCTGTGGAAAGTACTGTGAGCTTTACAGATTGGACAGAAGTAACCACGCAGTGCATATGGGGCCGCTCATGCAATATATCATTTTGTGTGTTATTTGCACTGGGTGACTACTGCTAATGAGCGCTAAGAGAGACAACTATATTTTGCTGAATAATTTCATTTTGATTATCTGTTGGTGCCTTGGAATCCAGCAGGATGTGTCGTTGTCCAGGATGAATCAATTCCATATCTATATCGTACCTAGGTAAGTACCATCAATAGAGGTAACAATATGTCGGCTCACAACAACAGCAAGAGGATTGCTATATAGTTCCCTAATGTAATATGTATAAAGTGAAAACTTCAGACCATGGTATGAATCATGATCAAGTCTATGACAGGATTCTTCGTAATCAACCACAAACCAGTCATGAAGATTTTTTCTCCTCGATTTCAACTCGATTTCACAGTTGAAATCGATCGAGATTCCCTTCCATACTCATACCCAAGGGGTTCAGAGAGTGAACTGATACAATGGTGTTCAGTAGCCTTTGCCTTTGGCGCCAGAAGCCAGAGTCTGCGATGGATCCCCTCACCATCGCGGTAGAGAAATGGGAAAGGAATATACAGAAAGCCAAGAGCCCCAAGGACTACCTTCCTTTCCTGCTGTCCGACCTGGAGTTTGTCGAGAAAGCCAGGATCCTGTACAAGGTAGCGACTCAGAAGGGTCTGCCAGATCATCTCTTCGAGCACCCTGATGGCGCTGAGAAGATAGGATGCCAGCTTCAGCGTGCTGGCCAGTCTGACCTCACTCGTCTTCTATGGTATTTTCAATTCCACCAGAAGAAGCCTAGTGAGAATGTCATGGGCTGGTGCGCTGCTATGATATTATATGATTCTCTCAGCCGATGGCTCGTTCAGAGGGACATCCGTGAGCGGGAAAAGCTGCGCTCCAAACAAAAGGAGCTCCAGCTGTGTACCTCGCCTGAGGAGCGCGCAGAGCTTGAATCGGCCATTGACAAGATAGAAGAGGGCTTTAAGGATGATGCAGATCTCTTCCAAGAATTGTACCGCGACCTGTGGCAGCTACAGGAACACATGCCATCGGGACCCCTGCGCCGGGCCTTTTTGGCCTGGCGATCAACTCCAGATTGGTACTTGTGCGACTGGCTTCGGCGTGAATGTGCCAGCCGTGGAGGCTGCTGTGGGAGGAGCTGCGGTTGTTGCGAGAAGCCGCGCGACACCGAGCGGGTGCTCAACCGGGGCCACTGTACTCCGGCGCGTTCCTGTTGCGCTCAGACACATGGGGAAACAGATGACGCCTTCGAAGAGAAATTGGACGAGCTGGAAACTTTCTTCGTCGAGAAAGACAATATGTATGCTCGCCGATTGTGCCGGGCGTATATCTGGGGTACGGATGTACTCAACGAGATTGAAGACGAGGAAGAGTTCAACTGGGAGGCATGGTTACATGCTAATAAAGGCAGGAGAGTCGAAAAAGAAATGGAAGCTGTGGTGACCTTTACTGCTGATTGAGACCCTTACAGGCTTCTTCTTTCTGGTTTGCTCGCTTTTGCTGGATTATCCTGGATTTATTGAGGAGTGATTGAACACTTCTCTTGCTAACTAGGAACGGTGGCTTCCTTATATGTCTTCATTGTCCTCTTTTCTCCATAATTCCAACCTCATTGTAGTTAAGCCAGACAAAGCAGTGGTCATCAAGGAGTCATAGCTGTTGGAAGTGCTCTTCACATCCCAAAGGTTGTCAATCTGCCGTGCTCACAGGGTCACAGTTTCGTCTAGGCGCCCTGCTTCGAGGACAGTGTCCAGCTGCATCTTGAAAGGTTGCGCATGATTTGTGACCATATCAGGAATCTTCGATTCATGAATATCTACTTACCAGAACGTCGGAAGAAAAGAAACCCTGAATGTCAAAATGGCTTGATGGTCGAAGTTATACCTCATCACCCCACCTTTCCAGAAGAGTAAAACTGTCTGATTTGATCAATCACAAATCGAGCGTCTTCCAAAGTCAAGGCAAAGTATATCGGCAGGCGAACAAGGCGCTCACTCTCCCTAGTCACCACATCTTCATCCATAACATGCCGGTGTTTTACACCAGGACCTCTCGTATGAAGAGGACTATAGTGAGGCAACACACTAATCCCAACCCCCTTCAATGCTTCCATGAGCTCCCTTCGTTCCGCCACATCTCGGACCTTAATCCAGAACATACAAGCGTTATGCTCACAATGCGGCGGTAAAGCCGGCAACTGGATAATCCCCTGAGTCTCCAACTCCTCCAACTCCTTCCAATAGAGATTCCAAATTCGATGGCGCTGGATCTGAATCGCCTCTACACCTTCCAGCTGGCCCCACAGGTATGCCGCCTGCAGCTCACTGAGGATATAGCTCGCCCCGACCAGCTGCCACGTATCCACGCTTTCATCCGTACTCCGAAACGACGCGTCGTGCATCATGCCTCTATTCCAGATAATCTCCGCGCGCTCGATCAGCGCCGGATCATTGACGAGGAGAGCACCGCCCTGTCCTCCGGACGTGATATTCTCACCGTCATGAAAACTGATACATCCCAGCTGCCCCATCGTCCCGAGGGCACGGTCTTTGTACGTGGAGAAGAGTCCCAGCGCCGCGTCCTCGACGATGTATATCCCCCGTCCTCGCACAATCTCCTGGATCGCGTCCATGTCACATGCGAAACCGGCGTAGTGTACTGGAACCACCACGCGCGTTCGATCAGTTATCGCTTCCTGAAGTCGTTTCGGGTTTATATTCATAGTCTCCGGGATGATATCCAGGAATACCAACGATGCACCGCGGAGTAGGAATGCGTTTGCGGTCGATGGGTGCGTGTAGCTCGGGAGAATAACCTCATCCCCCGGTTTGATATCCAGGATCAATGCGGCGAGGTCGAGAGCAGCGGTGCAGGAGGGTGTCAGGAGGACTCTCTTGCAGGAGAGGTGTTGTTCTAACCATGATTGGCAGAGACGGGTGTATCGGCCGTTGGACGTGAGGGTGCCGTTTTGGATGGCGGTGTTGATATAGTCTATTTCGGAGCCAGTCACGGCGGGGATGTTGAAGGGGATTAGCTTCTGGTGTTTTGGGGGGCTTATAATGGGCATGTTGATGGTTGTCTCTTATGTTGTGAACAGAGATGGAGAATGTCGTCTGTTCTTCAGCAACGGAGTGATGATGTCAAATGAATCATAGCTGCGTGCGGTATGGAGACGAATCCATGGGTGGCCAGAAGCTTAACAACAACTGATCTAATTATAAAGTGCAATGTTCCCTGGCAACTAAAGATCAATACATCTGAGCAATAGGGAGACTTTTTTTTCGTAGAAAAGTAAGGATGCTAGTGATCGCTCAAGTCTCGTCGGTCCAACCTCATTCATTACCTGGAAGACCATTCATGACGCCAACGTTCCTGATCGTCTCAAGGTCGACTTTCTTGGGAATGCTTTGACCGTCTTCAACGATATTCTCTCTCCTGGAGCAAGGCGTTTGCACTTGTAAAAAGTTGCTTGCTCTGTATCTAAATCAGACCTTTGTGGATGGTTTGGCTGATATTGCATATCGTCAAGTCTTTATGCGAGTGGACAACCGCCTATACGCTTAGCCTCCAAAGAACGAGACATTACGTTCCAAAACTTGTTTTGGCCCGCTACAATAGACACTCTCTTTTTGATGTAGAATGACACGATTTTTTTAAAATGAATCGCGGGAAATTCATATTGGAGCCCTTGAGGGGAACGCCTAGGGCCTTCGAAATGTGCCCTTATCATCTTATTTGGACTTGGACTCGGTTAATTTGATGGTGGAAAATACCATCAAATAAATCAGCACTGGTTTAGATGTATATTTAAAGATATGCTTTGCTTGACCGATACAGCTGTGTTTTTCCCTATTCGCTGTCCGGAAACTCGAACAAGCGTTCTCAGAGTCAATCAATATTTACCAGCTAACCTCACTTGATATTGGCGAGAGTATTCGAAACTGAACCTGCAAGAAATGTTCATTATGAATGATGTACCGTTCTCAGACCCTTGCCACATATTCAGACGGAATATCCGCCAATCTACGTGCTGTCTGAAGCAATCACGTCAAATAAGATAACAAAAGAACTAATATTCCTAAGTATCCGAAGTAATAGCTGATGACATGTTTTGGGCTGTCGCTCTTCTGTATCTCGTACTTTCTTCGTCAAGGTCCTGATACCGATCTTGAGCATGATGAACGACTAGGACAGTGTCTGTGAACTTGGCCAAGGTGCGAGAAAGACAGTTCGAGCTATTACATCCCTTGATTGTGTATGGTAACGCATTTTAATGGATTCCTGGTCAGGCATTGCCGTCGTTAGTCTCAAGCAAGGTCAACCACAAATCCGAACCTCTGGAAGATGGATTGATGCCGAGGGCTCGACGACAAGATGAGATGACCATTAAATTTTAAGATTATAGGACGAGAGCTTGGGTCCGGGCATTCCTTCACACCCGTACAGCCAACGACTGAGCTGACCTGCCCAGATTCTCGACGGACCACGGAAGGGCAGGCTCCCGGATCATGTCTCAGGTCCCATTTGCCAATTTCGAAAGACTTTTAGCAGAAGTTTCTTCACCGGCATCCATGAATCTGACAGTACACATCATGGAATACCGGGAATTGGCATGGCTGACACGGTTTCCGCTGTGCACCTCGTTGACTCATGCATCATCCCACACTTTCCCTCGGCACGACCCAAGCTTTGTAATGGGTTTGCGAAAAGAAGAGAGGAATGACGGGAAACGAGCACTCTGGAATCCGGACAGCGTAAAAAGGAACTAAGGCATGGGTGAACCACTCCTGTGCCCATAATATCTCCGTATGCTTGGGCCGTCTGCTGACATCGGACTTCTCCCGTCTTTTACTTCCCGTGCGGCGCCCTGAACCGTCGGCGCAGCTTACAAGAGGGGTAGAACCTTTGAAGCTTCAATTCAAAGACGTCCAATTACCGTGATAGGTATCCGTAGATGTTAGCGCATGCAGTCCGGAAGATTCTACCATGAGGTCCACTGTCTACGTATGTCGTGTCTACCCGGCTATTCACCGGGGAAACTCTTGTGTAGCTGGAGTTGTGGGGTAGGCCGGCACGAATGCATCTCTTGGGACCTCACGAGGTCATCTTATTCGGCCCCGCAAGAACTGGAAGACGCTAGAGCAATGATGGCTAGGACAAAGGTGCGGTTAGCATGCAGTCCCGAAGTGCGGGGAAGCCATGGACGGATGTCATCAAGCGTACACTCGGCGTTCTATTATACTTTTATGTAATTTGGGCCGAGTCGCATGTTACCATGTGGACTTCTTCGGTGAGACTACTTGTAAAGCCGACTTACCTGACGGGGGATAAGAAGGATGTCCAGCTGAAATCCCGCTGCGTGGATGGTTGCAGACGTATTTCACCAGGCAGATGATATCGAGATCAATGCACTGATGTATTCAATATCAGGCTGCTTGTCAACGAGGAACCCCGCGGGGAAGCAGGCCAGGACCGGCTGCAGGTGGAGGAAAAGGACTTTCCCATGCCAGCATAAACCTGTAGTCTGCACACGGGACCTCCACATCCTGCCGATGTTTAGTCCTTTCCCCACACGGTCACAACAACTTCAAGCTGCAGGAAACAATTGTAGGTTCGTGTCATGTGAGGTCAATATTCAGTAAGAGCCATGTCGTTCTTTCAGAACAACCGATACCACTCGGACTACGAGACGGAGAGTAGCCGAGAAACCGTGCCAACGTCCTAAGCTGAAGGAATGTCAAGAAATGTCTGGTTGAATGGCACCCAACAAGATCAAGTAACGCGGACTATCACGTAGTCAGCCATGGACACGGAGGCCTAAGCGCTTGAAGAATTTTAACCAACTGAGACTGCTTTCTTGGCAACTGCCCACAAAAGCCGCGAAAATGAAGAAACTGGGATAGTTGCTGAGTGGAATCCCGGAGTTCAGCCGAAACATGGGCTGTTTGTGCCGCTTGTCGGCTGTTAATTCCATTCTGCAGCTGCCAATGTGCCATACAGCAGGCCCGCCAAGAACGTGGAGGCCCGCTTTTGCTGGGGATGTGGAGACCCCGCATAGTCAATTTGTGCCATGTGGCTTGGACCAACCACTCCCACATCGCAATTACTGTAGTACGGAGAAGAAGGAAAAGAGGCTAGTCAAGCCATCTGTTTTGCTTCGTCATTGGTCGCAATTTAGTCCATAGACTCCAGCCTAGCGAGTTGCACACCGAATGCTACACAAATGACAACATCACGGCAACATGGAGTCCCGGGGTATGGGGACGGTCTGTTCCAGTGTCGGTCTTTGCCCGGCAAGGGTCAAAATTATGATGAACAGTATGGCGAGGTACTCAAGTCCGAAGTCGCTATACGACGATGGTCGACAGCTCAAGCCCCGAATCGCGGCTATATGAAGGTCGTGAATCCCCTCGATTCTTGACCTTGAAGATCAGACCTATCGACTCTTCTCCCTCGTCCCTCTTCGGAACTGAAGATGAAGATCACGGTTCCCCTTCTTGCTGCTGCCCTGCATCTGGCAGGTACCGCTTCCGCACAAGACGATGCTGCCATCGCCGCCAATCTGGAAAAGTTCTGGTCCTATGGCCGTTCCGAGCCCGTCTACCCCAGCCGTAAGTGTAACTCCGAGACTCGTGATGTCTTATGACTAACGTACGCTCTGCTGCAACAGCTGAGACCCAGGGTCTGGGTGACTGGAAGCAGGCATATGCCAAGGCCAAGGCTCTCGTGGCTCAGATGACCAACGAGCAGAAGAACAACCTCACTTACGGATACACCTCAACCACCAACGGCTGTTCCGGTAACTCGGGAGGGGCTCCTGGCGTTGGATTTCCTGGCCTCTGTCTGCAGGATGCCGGCAACGGTGTCCGAGGCACCGACATGGTGAACGCGTACGCGTCCGGTATCCATGTAGGAGCTGCATGGAACCGCGATCTTGCCTACGAACGTGCCCACTACATGGGTGCCGAGTTCAAGCGCAAGGGTGTCAACGTTGCTCTGGGTCCCGTTGCCGGTCCTCTTGGTCGCATTGCCCGCGGCGGTCGTAACTGGGAAGGCTTCGCAAACGACCCGTACTTGTCCGGTTCCCTGACTGGAGAGACCATTCGTGGTCTGCAGCAGTCTGTCATTGCCTGTGTCAAGCATTTTATCGGCAATGAGCAGGAGACCAACCGTAACCCTCCGATGCTTCTGGAGGGCACCTACAACCACTCCGTCTCGTCGAACCTGGATGACAAGACCATGCATGAGCTCTACCTATGGCCCTTCCAAGACGCCATCAAGGCCGGTGCGGGATCCATCATGTGCAGCTACAACCGGATCAACAACAGCTACGGCTGCCAGAACAGCAAGGCCCTCAACGGCCTGCTCAAAGACGAACTGGGCTTCCAGGGTTTCGTCGTCACCGACTGGGGTGCCCAGCACGCCGGTATCGCCGCTGCGGACGCTGGTCTGGACATGGTGATGCCCTCTTCCGACTTCTGGGAGAATGGTACCCTCGCTCTCGCTGTCAAGAACGGCTCCCTAGCCCAGACTCGTCTGGATGATATGGCCACTCGGGTCCTGGCTTCGTGGTACAAGTACGCGGAGATCAAGGAGCCGGGACACGGAATGCCTGTCGATCTGCTGTCCCCTCATGAGTTGACCGACGCTCGCGACCCCAAGTCCCAGTCCACCATTTTCCAGGGTGCCGTGGAGGGTCACGTCCTGGTTAAGAACACCAACAACGCTCTGCCACTCAAGAAGCCCAAGTTCCTTTCTCTCTTCGGCTACGATGCTGTTGCCGCCACCCAAAACACCATGGACAACGTCACCTTTGGCCGCTGGGTCTTTGGACTGTCCAACACCCTGACTTATCCCAATGGCACCGCCGTCGACCCTACTATTACCATGGACATGTTCCTCTCGAGCTACGACCCCACTGCCAAGGGTCCCGGCGTCGCCCTGAACGGCACCCTGATCTCCGGCGGCGGGTCCGGAGCCAGCACGCCCTCCTACATCGACGCTCCCTTTGACGCCTTCCAGCGCCAGGCCCGCGAAGACAACACCTTTCTCGCGTGGGACTTTGCCTCGCAGAAGCCCCTCGTCAACCCCGCCAGCGAGGCCTGCATCGTCTTCATCAACGAGCAGTCCTCTGAAGGCTGGGACCGCCCCTACCTGGCCGATCCGTACTCCGACGAGCTGGTCGAGAGCGTCGCCTCCCAATGCAGCAACACCATGGTCGTCATCCACAACGCCGGTGTCCGTCTCGTCGACCGCTGGATCGAAAATGACAACATCACCGCCGTCATCTACGCTCACCTCCCCGGCCAGGATTCCGGCCGCGCCCTGGTCGAGGTCATGTACGGCAAACAGTCCCCCTCGGGCCGTCTCCCCTACACCGTCGCCAAGAACGAGTCCGACTACGGCAACCTGCTCAACCCCGTTGTTCCCGAGGGCGATCTGAACCGCTGGTACCCGCAGGACAACTTCACCGAGGGCGTGTACATCGACTACCGCGCCTTCGAGGCCAACAACATCACCCCTCGTTTCGAGTTTGGCTTCGGTCTCACATACACGAACTTCTCGTACTCCGCGCTCGACGTCGAGCTCCTCCCTGGCGTCAACACCGACTACCTGCCCCCCGGCTCCAGCATCGCCGAGGGCGGCCTCCCCTCTCTCTGGGACGTTGTGGCGACCGTCAACTGCACCGTCGCCAACACCGGCGCTGTGGAGGCGGCTGAGGTTGCCCAGCTGTATGTTGGTATCCCCGGTGGGCCCGTCAAGCAGCTCCGAGGCTTCGACAAGCAGTCTGTCAAGCCCCACCAGAGGAAGCACTTCACCTTCGACCTGACCCGTCGTGATCTGAGCACCTGGGATGTGGAGAAGCAGACGTGGGGATTGCAGGCTGGAAGCTACCCCGTCTATGTGGGTAAGAGTGTGCTGGACATTCAGCTCACTGGTACTTTGGAGATCTAATCCTGGATGAGATATGTGTGATGGTGGTGGCCTGTCGGTAAATCTTCGTTGTATATTTTATGTTATACCCATTGTGTTGATAATGAAAATCAACCACCGTGATCGGTCTATTGGTCATTCAACATATCGACAATATTATTACTTCATATCAGACATAAGCACTAACCTCATAATTGTACAATGCTCGTCACCTGAAATATAACCCCCCTACTCAGGATCCAAGATAGCCTTCCCTCCAATCGAGCAATCATATCTTAGATATATCTCACACCACACTTTTCACCCTCTTCTCCGCCAGGCCGGTCACCCTCGTACTCTGACCCACCAACGCAGACCCGACAACCGCACCCAGCACAAGCACAACCCCCACAAAAAGCTATCCAGATCAGCCCACGCCCCTCTCTCTCAAGCCACGACTCACCTGACGATCAATATCCCCCCGCGCCATAACCAGCGGCCCCACAACCGCCAGCGCGAACCCCAGCCCCTGCGCATAGTTCTTCGTCACGGAACTGGTAACCTGCACGCACCACGCCACCAGGAAGCCGCCGGAGGCCTGCAGAACGACAAACGCCCAAGCCAGGACAGTATACCCGTCAAAGAAGCGGGCAACATCTGTCCTGCACTTCCACAGGAACGAGAGCAGGGCGAAGAGGAAACTGTGTGCGGCGAGCTGCGCGTTGCGGACGAAGAAGCAGTTTGCTCGTTTGAGGGACCGCTCGATGCAGATCCCCCCCAGTGCGACGGAGGAGCCGGCGAGGAGCATGGAGAGGACGCCTGGGAGGAGGTGGAGGTGGGGGGGTG
>NW_020798152.1:0-94523 GCF_002237265.1 Aspergillus thermomutatus | reverse complement strand
TTATCAATGATATAATAAAAAAGCATTATAAAAATGCGAAAGCATAGCTTATATATTATCCCTTAAATACTATAATTGGTAGTGAATAAGGCATATATTTCTTGTAGAGATATTACTAGAAAATACGGGATCAAATTTGAGAATATCTTTAAAATAAGATCTAATCCTTTCTGAACCTACTCATATTAATTTTATAATGATTTTGAGGGGCATGGAAATTTTTCATGTAGAACTGTAGCAATACAGAACAAGTATCGATGAGACGTCTTCGCAGGGATCTACATTGAGCTTTGCTCGTTGAACCGGACCAGTGAAAATAGTCGAAACCCCTGATGTCCAAGACATAAAAGACATTTATGGACCTCCACAAGAGAATTAGAGCCTCAGAATCTGTTGCTCACCCTCTCTGAAGAGGTCCATTGCTACACAAGAAGTCAAATATCGCTGACACTGGCGGTTCCATCTCCCTTCGCCTCTATTCGACTTATTTTCTAGAGCCGACAAATCAGGATTTCGAAAGACGATGAAGACACTAAATTGAAAACACTTCGAGCCCATATTTCAGTATTTGCTCTGTGCAGTATATCATTTCATATTTTCACCAGAGGGCCTTCCACAGTGAAGTATGAATGTGAGAGCAACAGAGCAGCTACTGCATGGTAGTGAAATACATTTCAACGGCTCATGATCCCCCTGGCAAAGAGACATATTATGTTCTGTCCAGAATCAGGAATAGCTCATCAAGCACAGAGAGTACAGGATCTTTACAACCCAACTGACCGTCAGCATTCGGGTTTTGCAGCTCGTGAAACCCGACCATGCTCGTCAGCTCCAATGCTAGACGGGGTTCGGAGTTGCATTTGGCCCTGGGATCTGTTTACACACTCGAGATACCTCTCCAGACGGAGTTAGACTTGCCGAGAGTACTTCGCAGATGGACTTGTGGGTTTCTCTTTTGCTACGCTCGGGAACTGTTCAGTCAGCACCTTGCATGCAGCTGTGCACTCAGACCTGTCACCCAGACCATATAAGGCAACTTTTCGGCTCTAAAAGAGAGTGTCCATCGACCCTGCTACATCAGCAAGTCCTGACCTGCGCTCTTTTGCGATCGATAAATAGCCCGAGAAGGTGAATGGGAGCAGCCGCGAATCTGCCAATGGGTAGTACGTAGCATGCAAACCCAACCGAGACAGAAGGTAAGGCCGAAAGGTCTGACGAGGCCGAATGCTTGCCTCCCGTGAGACTACCCATGGACTGGCCCAAGTCGAAGAGATATGGGCATATTATCATTGTCAGCCTCTTGACACTGGTTATGTATGCTGGCCGTTCTCTGTTGACCCTGGTTTTAGACGCTGATTTTGTGCTGCTGGGAACCTATCTGCCACCATGTTTGCTCCCAGAGCGGAGCTACTTGCGAAAGATTTTGGCATCTCGAATAGCGTGGTAGCGTCCTTGATGGTGAGCATATACATGCTTGGCTTGGTATGCGGGCCACTCCTCGTTGCTCCCTTGTCAGAGTTGTACGGTCGGTTGATACTGTACCATGTCTGCAACTTTGTATTCCTTGCTTTTACCCTTGGATGCTCAGTCAGTACAGGCACCGGTATGTTCCTCGCCTTCAGGTTCCTGGCTGGCTGCGCAGGTTCAGCTCCTCTTACCATCGGAGGAGGGACAATTGCCGATGTCACAACCCCATCTCAGCGAGGAGCTGCCATGGGACTTTTCTCCCTCGGTCCCGTTTTTGGACCATGCCTTGGACCCGTAGCAGGCGGTTTTATTGCTGAATCTGTGGGATGGCGCTGGACCTTCCGCGTGCTTGTATTACTGGTGCGTACCAGGCCGTCAGGCTGTTTTTCCATTGTAGCGCAGAGCGTCTGACTAGGGATACAGGCAAAGCATGGCACACTTTCCATCGCAACATTGATCTTCATGCGAGAGACGAAGGTCAACATCGTGAGCAAAGTGAAGACAATCTCCGTGAACCCCGGCGAGGCGACTCTTCCACCCGGTGGACACGACCGGCCGTCACATATCCGGTTCCTCTTCACAGCACTATCTCGACCACTTCGACTGCTCTTGTTCGCGCCTGCGATCCTGCTGCTGAATGTCGCTGTCGCATTTGCGTTCCGTCTGTCGTACCTGCTGCTCACCACTTTCCCTTCCGTGTTTCAGCAGCAGTATGGGTTCTCAACCGGGATCGCGGGTCTCAGCTATCTCGGAATGGGCGTTGCTATGCTTAGTGCAGTCGTGATCTTCAGCACAACGAGTGATAAACTTCTGCAATGGCACCAGAGGAAAGGAATGGACGGACCAGAGAATCAATTAGCCCTGATGGCGTTGTTCGCGCCTACAATTCCCGTCGGCTTTTTCTGGTACGGGTGGGCGGCTGACCGGGGAACTCACTGGATTGTCCCAATCATAGGGACCAGCTTCATCGGCTTCGGCAGTATGTTTGCGATGGTATGTACATCTGTCGCCACTGTCTGGGTGGTTGATCTGATTTTATACCTAGATGCCGGTTCAGCTTTACTTGATTGACGCTCTCGGACACGAAGCTGCCGCTTCTCGAGTTGCTTCCAATACAATCCTGCGCTCGGTGGCAGCGGCTCTTCTCCCGCTTGTCGGACGGCCCTTGTATAGTGCCCTTGGACTGGGTTGGGGAAACAGTCTCCTGGGTTTTCTGGCCCTCTTATTTGTCCCTGTTCCGTGGTTGTTCTACAGATACGGCTCGAAACTCCAGCAGCAGAGGACGGCCTAGAGTGGTACTTACCTTGGGAGCCGAACGGTATCTGAGTCTGCCAACCTGCAGTTCGTGCTGTACCAGGAAATAAATCATTGCCACTGCGCGGTGCTTTATCGATGGCACGCTGCAAGCCTAGGCTAACTTGCGAGGGTTATGCATCACTGACTGGAGCAAAGGTAAAGGCGTTACCAGCCCAGAGTCTGACTACAATCTAGATGCTCAAAACTTGTGTGTTGTACCACTCTAGAGATTGTTGATATATCACGTTTGGATTGAGTTAATCTGTAGTGGCCTAGCACTTCTCGTGAATACTTGGGTATTTCGTAAAATTCAGCACGATCGGCAACTCGGACATATCGGTATCCCGATGTACCGATGATCCGATGCCCCGATCCCCTTGATTGCTGTATACTCACATATCCTCTTCCTCTGTCACGGGCATGCAGGGGCATTTCGTGGGGCAACCTGCAGATCATGCCTTTTACGAAGTTTTGGCGTAGAATGGTAGTACTCCTTTGGGCGGGGGCAAGACCTCTACCCTGTTACATGAGTATCTCCCACCAATCTGCAACACAACTCAAGGCAGCCCATTTGCGCAAGCTGAAACACTACAGGAAAGGTCAGGCCATACTGTTTTAGGGAGCACTCTGTTTGTTTATGGTCACTCGCAGGCAGTTAAGCTACATTGCTCGCAATCCAATTCAGTATTCAGTGACAGTCATGTCTCCCCCTTTGCCGGTCCGATTGACCTGCCAGGCTTGCACGCGTCGCAAAGTGAAATGCGACAAGAAGAGCCCCTGCACAAACTGCCTAAAACACGGAATTTCGTGCATTACTATTGAGCGGCCACGTTGGCCACGCGGCCGGTCAGGAAAACAGGCAACAGGCCGAGAGGAAGATCTGCGCAATCGTGTAGCGAAGCTGGAGCAGATGATACAGAACTTCACGCAATCGGCGAGAGGAACGGGCGATGTGTCTAGCAGCTGTTGCGAAACTATCACGCCTCAGAGTGGACGATCGCTGTACTCACCGTCGGAAACCGTGCAGACAACTGAAAAGTGGTTTGTTCCACAGCCGGTGAGCAAACTGTCCTCGATAATAGGGACAACTCTCTAATCAGAGAAATAGTCATTGATTCCGCGGTTCGCCGACATCCTAGACGAGGCCCCGGGCAGCGGGTTTGCCGGCCACACAGACGATCACCGGGAGCCACTTTCGGAGCCAGTGCGTCGGAAGATACTCCTCGAGATTTTCCTTCATCAAGTCGACCCGATCTTCAAGATCTTGCACCGGCCATCTCTCTGCGCTTATCTCTTGGAGGGAAAGCCCTACTTGGACTACGCCAGAGAGCATCCCGTACCTGCTGCCCTAGCCTCTGCTGTGTTTTATATGGCCAGCTCGACCCTGCCTGAAGACCAATGTCTCGCTCTGCTCGCTGAAAGAAAAGAGGCGGTACTTGCAAGGTACAAGGATGAAGCAAAGGCGGCCCTCGCAAAGGTCGATTTTCTTGTTACAACCCATCTGACAGTATTGCAAGCATTCGTCCTGTCTTTGGTCAGTCCCATTGCCATCGTGGGGGAGACTGCGAGGCTAACTGTTGGCGCAGGTGGCTGCACGAATGCACGATCATAGCCGACGGGTCTGGACAATGCTCAGCGTAGCCCTTCGCATAGCGCAAGCACTCTCACTGCACATGACTGTTCCTCCATTTCCAGTGACGCCGTTTGAACGCGAGATGCGCCGCCGTTTGTGGCACTTGATCGGCTGGTTGGACCTTGAAGCCTCGTTAAACCGGGGATCTGAAAGTATGATGCGGTCGGCGTGGATTCAGACACATGCGCTCACAAACATCAACGACAACGACTTTGGATTGGATGCAGAGGAACCCTTACCAGCAGCGCAAGGCGGGCAAACAGAGACTACTCTTCTCATGATGTTCGCGCATGCCCAATGCACTCTTCGTGCCCTGGATTTATCCCACTTTACTGAACCGGGTATCACAGACATCCACATGCGACAGCAGATGGTGGACCACTTCCGTCACACTGCGGATGGGCTGCTGGCCGGCTCCGATCCCGAAAATGTTGCGTTCCACTGGTTTACTAAACGGATCCAGGAGCAGATCTCTGGTGTCCTGCAGCTCGTCGCTGTCCGGCCACTCCAGAGGAGTCCGACCTTTATCCCTGCGGAGGTACCAAGCCCCCAAATGCTCGCCCTCGCAGCCGAGATTTTAGAACGACGACAGAGATTGTATAGCGATCCTCGAGCACAGCACTGGCGCTGGTTCGAGGCGTTATTCTTTCCTTGGCATGCGCTCGTTGTAGCCATGACCGAGGTATGCGTCTGTACTGATCGATTAGTGATGGACAAATATTGGCCTACGCTCGAGTATAGTTATGACTTCTTCCAGAAGCAGGCCATCGGTACACATTATGACTGGCTCTTGACGTCTATGGAAGGTCTGATGAGAAACGCTCGAGCTGCGCGGCAAAAGGCGGTTGGCAAAGATGCGCCAGGGGATGCAGTGCCCCATTCCCACATCTATATGGATATGGCGCCTCTAGAGGGCTCTATCCTGTCAAATTCTCTGCCAGTTGTGCCTGGCGTGCCATTGACAGAGGCACAGGAGCTTTCTCATCTACAAGATCATGAGGCCATCGCGTGGGCGCAGTATGGGGACTTCACCGACCGCTTCTATGAGATGGATGGGGGATCTTTCAACGTGTAGGCCAGCCTACTCGTGATCGCTCACGATAGTCAGTCGCATGTATTAGCTGAGTCAAGAGATCTTAGCATGGTCATAGATTTTGAGTCCTCTTGTACTACTCTAATCACTCTTCCATGCAGAGATGGTAACATGCACAGCCCGGTCTTCGTAGCTATCTCATCTAGCTAAAGGTTGACTTCAATCACAGATCAGTGCACACTCAAGTCATCACTCAGGTCTATATCCGTCTCGGCTCGGAATGAAACCCGCAACGCCCTGGCCATAACCCTCCCAGCCGCAGAATTCAGTCACATATTTGATGGCTGCCTTTAGGTAAAAGTCGTCCTTGCGACCAAAGGTCTCCTCGAAGACTTTCGGCCCGCGGGCCACTTTGAAGAAGTGGGCATCCAGAGCCCACTTGTGCACCAATGCAGTATCAAGGACCCAATTCCAGTCGCGGCCATCTAATTTGACGGCTTCGATCCAGTCGAGGGAGAAGCGGGGCCGGAGCTGGCAGATATAGGTCATGATTCCGAAGAGCGCATACTGCTTCAAGATCGAGACGCGGCGGTCCGGGGGGAAATAATGCCACAACACTCGCAAAGCGTGGGCAACTGTCATGATGTGAACATTGAAAAAGTCAAAAGAGTCCCGTGAGTTCCCATTGCTCAGGGCGAGCAGAACGGCTAGGTCGCAGCATTCTTCCAACTGAGCTAGGAGGTCAGTGACTTCCCATGCATTTCAGTGTTCCAACACGACGGCAAGATTCTGCTCCTGGGAAAGGAGTTCGAGGTTGTTGATTCCAGGCTCGTTGAATAGGCCCTCCAGTCGTCCATCCTGTCGCACCTTCTCGAAGATCTCGGCCAGGGAGGTAGTTTTATACTTGGACGAGTCAGGAGGCGCCTGGTCAAGGAAAGTATGCAGAGGATTGTACTCCGTGCACCCCTGACTGAGGGCTTGCGTCGCTACCTCCTTGCTACGGAACTCGTACGCGTAGGCGAGATGGATAAACGGATGGCCCACTGTTGTTTTCGCACCCCCCTAGTCAGCCTGACTAGTTGTATCTGATACAAGACGAGAGTGATTTACTTACAGCCTCCAGTATAGCCGTTCACGAGTGGCGCCGGGCCAGAGTAGAGATATTCTTCAAGCACCTTTCCCCAGTCTCCCTGTTTCTTCTCCACTTCTTTATCGAAGAATTCCTGATATGCCACGGTGTACCTAGTTAGATGTGAGCAACTTGTTCGTCCATGTAGGGACCCAGTTACGCACTCTTTACGAGTCAGAAAATCCCGCCAATTTTCCTTGGAAATGGCCTCGCCTCGGATGAACCCTCGGGCGATGGGAACCAACTGGGTAATTTCATGTTCATATGTCCTCGTCAACTGGTCGCTGTTGGCACCCAGCGTATACGCAGACCCAAGGAGCTGGAGACCAAAATGTCAACGGATCAAACCTCGTAATTATGTATGTCCAGGGCAAAGAGCATACATGCGGCAAGTGACTATGCAGGATCAGCTCTGGGTCACGCAGCGGCGCAACCGTGACATGGCCTTGCTCAAGGAGGCTTCGCAGCTTCTGGGTTCGCGTATCGGGGAACTTCGTCACGTCGTAAACGGGCACCGGCTGGAGGTCTCTCAAACCGGACGCGGGGGGTAGTCTGATCAATTTTTGAGCGTGGACGCTAGTGCTGGAAGACATTGCCGGAAATTTGGACACTTGAATCACGCTATCAATATGGTAGAACTCCACTGCCGAGGCTCTAAAGTGATTGACGAGCTCAATATGCCAGTCTATATGGTACGGTCCTTTTAACGGTCGATGACAGCGTTTAAATACCTTCGTTCTCCCTCGTCAGGTCCTCCTCCTCGCAACCTCAGGCGCCCCATGCTGCAGACGAAAATATCTCGACCATATCAAGCACCTAGTCTCTACCGTCGATCTTTCGTTGTCGGATCAGGATTCATCTCGGGATTTGGAGCACTCACTAAGTCCGAGCCGGTGGGGTGAAAAGATATGTCATGATTCCACATATTCCACAGACGTGACTTTCTGCTCCAATCAAAAAAAGGTCTCTAGTGTGTCCAAATGCTCCTAGGAAACGAATCATACGTGCCATGGAAATGATGCTTTCGGACAGCTATGATGTCTACTCTGCGATCAGGAAAGAGAAAGGTACCACAGAGCATATGAGAAGGAGAAAATATGAAAATACCTTTCTACTTTCCGTGCTTCTCTGTAATTCCATGTTTAACCTTTATCTTTGCTTTCCTGAAGGTTTCAGACCACTCTAGGTTTTGCTTGTGCTTCTTATCTTAGCAGAGATCTGAGAATGTTCACAAAGTGCCAAACACTGTTACAACAATGCATAGGCAGATGGACAGACATAGTTTCTCAAGCTACTAGTCTAATGTACTCAGTTATACTCTGATCTGTGATAGTCCTTTAGCATCATTTTGTTACCATCCATCTATGCCAGCAAACCACTACTTCAGACGATGGCTCTGCCGATGCCCTTGGATGCACCAGCAACAACCACTACGAGGCCGGATAAGGTCATGGTGATAGTAGTATGGCAAGGATTTTCCACTTGAGAAGGACGGAAAAAACGATAGTATATCGACTCTGCAGGAGGGCGGAGATGACTCCCGTCTACCTAGCAATCGGGGAAATACTTACATAGCTCCTCGTCCTCGGACTGAGCCATATATATATATCTCCTTGTTCGGGGACCAGTTGGCGTGACACCGTGCTGTCGCATCGGGTTTAGACAGTGGATTCTAAGAGGAGTAGTCCACACCTGGCGGGCAGCCCCCGCTGCTTCAGGACTACATGTGGGGGCTTTCCTATTTCTGATCCTGGCATAGGCGGCTGACTACAGAAGGCTTCCTTTAGTACCTCTAGTACGGCGGCACAAAGTATTCCGGAATGTCACGGACACTGACTACAGAGATTATCATGACTTTTGCAGCGGTCTATGCTGCACACACCCTTTGTTCCCCTTTTTCTACCTCTATCAATTTGAAATCTTCCTACACTTCCGATCTCAATTCTATCAAAGACCTAGAAAGATGCTCGTTGCGCATGATATATGACAGTTACAGGCTAGCTGCATACTGGAAAAGGGCGTCGGCTACTATCGCCTGCAGTTTCCACACAGACCGACGTTCCAAGATCAACGCCCAAGCATACACTAATCGTACAGAGTCGGGCTTGTAGTTATGGACGTCAGAAAGACCCACTTCAGACAGGATCGATTGAAGCAACTGGATCTGTTGGCTCTCATCTGGAGTCCTCTCGGGCTCGGGGAGATTCTGCATCTCCTTCATCCATGCACTGGAGAATAGACCTACATTGAACATGGCTGTCAGTGCACTGGACAGGGTGTGGGATCACTCTAATCTGTCTGGGCTGTACTCACAACACTCCAAGGAGAACATATGAACCTCAAAGCTCTGGAAACAGCCCAGCCGCAGCTTTTCGAAGGACATCCCTAACTTGACTCGCATCTTTAGCGCACCGATTGCGTGCGTAGCTATTTTCAACGTGAAATCCGACCGACTCATAGGGATGACCAACTGCTTGAAGCGTTGCGCAATCTTTCCCGGATCGTGTGAGACAACTGCAGCGCGTACAGACGAGAAATCGGCCCCGAGCCACATGTAGCCCAGACGAAGTAACGCTGCCGGGTTGGCAGTCACTGCGTTGTGCGGGTTCCGCGGTGATACTGACGATTCCACGTTCCCTTCCCAGCAGGCACGCCAACTCTCCAGCGCTCCGCACGCTTTCTGTAGGCAACTCGTGACGTGGGTTGGATCAAGCAAGGCATTTCGTTTTAA
Organism: Aspergillus thermomutatus; assembly: GCF_002237265.1. Taxonomy (NCBI): domain Eukaryota; kingdom Fungi; phylum Ascomycota; class Eurotiomycetes; order Eurotiales; family Aspergillaceae; genus Aspergillus; species Aspergillus thermomutatus. The sequence continues at coordinate 85,234 of NW_020798152.1, read as the reverse complement.
CGACCAGATATTCTCCACGATTACGTGTAGCAAGACGGAGGCGCCGAAGACGCTGATGGTGTTCCCCTGCAGCAGTGAGGGGGACAGCACAGCATCCAGCGCGGTTCCCAGACAGAGAACGCCCTCGCAACCATCCGTTCCCTCCTTCAGCCATAGTCCCGAAGTTGCACTAGTCCATGTTGATTCGTTGCAAGGCAGGCGGAGATCCTTAAACTCCCGGCTTGAGAGTGCCGGCGCAACGTCGAAGCAGACGCTCAGAACTTGCAAAGATATATATCCGGCCCATCGGGTTCTACAGACCATTTACTGTCAGAATAGCGTCGAAAAGAAAAAGGAAACCAAAACCTAAAAGCCTTACCGGACTATCGTCTCTTGCGCAATCCATATGTCCCATGGCTCAGACACGTCGTTATCCACTGCACAATACTGGCTCAGGGATGGGCTATATTGAATGATCTAAAGCATTATAGCATGATCAGCTTGAGATCCCTCACCTGATGCGTTTGGAACCTACATTGGCTAGACATGAAGCGTACGATAAAGCCCAACGGAACAGCTCAGGATCCCCGCTACGAACGCAATATGACATTGTGATTAATAGGGCCTGTGTCACCCAGACAGGGTGATCCCAAGACATGCGGTTTGCCTCTAGCTAATCTCATTAGCAGAAAGAATGAACGCACTGGTGCTCACACACATATCTGGAGACCGAGCCTCTCGCAGCCTGGCATATGGCATGAGCAGTATCATGTTCCTCGTGACACGCGGCACCAATCGCGGCCATAGCTAGAAGGAGACAGGGAGGTGCCTTTTCGGATTGCCAGGTCGGGACATGGATAAAGGGAAGGTAGTCCAGGAAACATTCAAAGAATGTCACTATATACCTTTCGAATCTCAAGCAGGACGGAAAGTCTGATATGGGTCGGGCTCCGGCCTTTGGCATCATATCAGCGTACAGCAGACCCCGTGTCATACTTGTTACTTACCACTCCAATCGCATCTTTTGTTTCCGTGTACACTTGATCTCGTTTCGTCTCCGAAAATTCGAACGAGCCTCTCCAAGAAGACGAGGCTAGTGGTGGACAGGCGAGGCCTGCTGAAACGGAGCTTCCTGGTGGAATTATTAGTCTGGCGGTACTCACAATGAGACGATCTGCTGATACGACTAGAAAGACTGTCTGTGTATGACTTGCCCGGCATAGGCAGAGGGTTCAAGCTCGGGAAGAAAGCATCGATCACGTAGCAATCCATGAACAGGTCCTGAGCCTGGCCACCGTGAATGCCAAGGTCCAAATCTGCGGGATTCTCTCCCTGAGAGTAACTGGGGACGGATGCCGCAATCTCCCTTCCTAGATGCTTCTGAGGTCCGATATTTCTTGGTGATCCTGATTGCAGAGATAGTGGCAAAGAAGCAGCGGCTGTTGCACCAACCGCCCCAAGGACATCTTGATGATACCGGAACTCGTGTCTCTTAATCACATCCTTACGAGTGAAGGTCGCGTCACAGTAGCTGCAACTGAATGGTTTCTCCTTCCGATCTGAAACAGTCAGTAGACCGTCGAGTGTACAAGCATTCGTTCAGGATGACTGACGGGAGCGCTCATGCCGGGTTCGATGCTCAGCTCGTGAGAACGAACGGTCACAGTAAGTACATTTTAAAGAGGGGTGACGTTGAAGTCTTTTACTTGTCAGTAGGCTCATTGTAAGTAGATAACCACGCAGCAAAGACAGCTCCCAGCGAAGGAAATGATAAAGTAGATTCCCAAGTAGTCTTCGTGACAATCATGCGCATGCCCACATCCAGTATTTCGGGGAATTACTGAGAATCCGTCCTGCTACCTTGGTTACACAGTATCCACTGGTTAGGCAGCGTCCTATTTGCAGAGTCCCTAATAATCAAGGTTCAAAATTCCCTTTTTTACCTTGAAATATATCGCAAAGTGGAGCGAGAAACTTATTCAGGCTCGATGGCTTTCGGGCAATCGGATTTTGCGGCTTTTGACCTTGGATGATGCTAGCTTTTTTCAGACGCACACCCCTGGATGTTGCGGAAGGACTTTAGTCTTTTCCTTGTCTAAGTATCAAACGGCATTATTGCATGGCTATGTATAGTAATTGAAGGGAAGTCTCAGGCGCAGAAAAATTGAGATTTGGATCCTCTTTATCCCCTCGATCTTATATCACCGGCAACGTTCCCCGCATGTACTCCCTTGCTCGCTAATAAGTCTTTCATTTACGGTGCGTTCATAGCAATTATCCATATAATGGAATGGCCCCTTCCTCCCGTCCCTAACCAACCTGCAGTTACCTTTCAGATTCCAGCAGCCTTGATCAAGGCCTCGCCAATCACTGTAGAACTGGGTGGGTTCTGCCCAGTAATCAACTTGCCGTTCTTACCGCTGGCAAGGACTTTTACGCCAAAGAGGCCATCGGCCTTCTCGTAAACTGCGCCTTTCTTGCGTAACTCAGACTCCAACAGAAATGGCATATCCTTGGTGAATTGCATGAACTCCTCCTCAGCATCAGAGAGACCAGTGACCTTCTGACCAGCGACCAAGTAGCTACCATCAGACAACTTCACGTTGACAAGAGCAGCCGGGCCATGGCAGACGGCAGAGACAACTTTTCCATTCTCGTGGAACTCACGGATCAGAGCATGAGAAGTCACATCATTGACGAGATCAAACATTGCTAAGGGAGGTTGGCTAGTCAGTCGTTGCCTTTGGGCAGGAGTATAGAATATATGACGACTTACGACCATGGCCACCCACGTAAAAGATCCCGACGAACTCTGAAGTCTTGCCCAGAAGGGACTCAAGCTTCAAGGTATCCTTCCAAACACTAGATTTCTCCTTGAGAAAGGCCACACACTCAGGATCTCCTTTGGTTGCTTCAACTGAATAGGGATCGAGCGGTGCTTCACCACCACGAGGAGATGCAACAACGATCTCGAACAGTGGAGCGAGCTTATTGTAGGGATGAACCAGTTCTGGAAGGTACCATCCAGTCTGTGTGCCACGGCTGGGGAGAATGTTTTGGGAGGACAGGACAAAGAGGAACTTTGGCTTAGCAGACATTGCTGAATCAACGGATAGTACAGGGTTCCTAAGCTTTGAGTCGAAGGAAACGAAAACGGGGGTGTGCTCTCTTATTTAAATCTTGCAGAGAGGTCGGTGATGAGAACATACCTATACCTGGCTCTTGTCTGAGGTAAATTTATATAATTTGTGGGTGACATCGTTACCTGCATTGTTTGCACCCCTCTTCCAGGTCCTAGATATAGATGGTCGAGTACCTCATCCGCTTCGCCACTGGAACCGCTGTTCAGGCAGGAAATCAGTCGAATTTGGCAAGCAATCATTACATTCTATGGGGGTTGGTGGTGAACAGAGATATGACAGTACTAGTCGAGCTCCGCAGATATATGGACCAGTTACACACTGGAAATCAGGACGGGCTATAGGTCAGGCAGTCTAAAATTTTAGCGCGGCGCCATTTCATGGATAGAAGCAAGGTTAGAGTTGCATTCGGTCCGAGTTCGGGCGGGTTCAACCCCAGTTGGCAATTTCGAGTCGAAAAATTAGAACTCAGAACCCACCCTGACCCGGTGCGATTCAGTGCGAGTTTCACCTCAAACCCCGCCACTAGGCCTAGATAGGCCTAGCTAGGCACCTACTAACCTATCTAGGTGGGCGGTAGAACCCTGCAAAATCTAAATTTCAATGGTTTTTAGATTTCAATTTCTCTTACCTTAGGCATATGCGGCGATATGCCTCAGGCCTATCTAATATTCATATAGAAACTTGTTATTTTTACATGAAATATATGGTAATAATCACCATCCTGACCTATATCTAAAATATCGATTTGATATCTACAGGGTTGAAAGGGTGGTGGTTGAAAATCATTTTTAAACTATGTTAGTTGTCGAAGGTCAGCACCATATATATATATCCATACACCACCTTCATACCAACCTCTAACAGAGATGATTATTCACTTATATCTCACCAACCACTAGATATTTTGAATCGATATTTCATATTTAGATAGACTAGATACTAGGCTATCTAATGATATCAAAATTTCTATAGAAATCCTAGAAATTAGTGATTAGTAAGCAAAAATACCAACTCAAACTGATAAAACCAATAAAACCATAACCAACGGTTTTAACTGAACCCTGAGAGGTTCTATAGTAGGGAAACCGCAACCGGTGCGATTCCCTAGGCTAGGCACCGAACCCTCACCACTGCGAGTTCGGTGAGGGTCGGATTTGATTTTAGCAGTTCGGTTATGCAACTCTAAGCAAGGTACTTAACCTAATATAGTAGCCACCACATAAATTAAAGTACCCCTTTTAAGAAGTCATAATAACATATATCTTCAAGATTTCAACCTCACTATTATTAAAATTTGAAGCTATTTAGCGTTATTAAAACCTAGTAGTAAGCTATCTACAGTTCTACGTCAAAAATCTCCGTAGCCCCCGCCAAAATCAAAAATATATATTTCTCTTAAGAATATTGATTCTTTAACCACTCCATCCACCTACTATTAAAATTATATGTAAATGTAGCGGGCAAGGCCCGCTGTATGCTCGAGCCTATCGGCACTCGCGAGCTGCCTTAGGCACCAACGATATCACGAGGTCACCAAGTCATGTGACCTCGCCTGCAGTTCGCACACATCTTTTCTTGTTCGGCCGTTGCGGCCCTAGTTAGAACCCCTTAGCGATTTCTTACCGTCCAAACCTAGGTCATAGGTTGACCAGCTTCTAGCCCGTGACAGTAAAGGTATGATTCTATAGAAAAATAACTAGAGAATTTAAAAAATATAGTATTTCTACCTAATATTTAGTATACTAATTATTAGCCTTAATAATAGCCTTCACCCTCCACAGCATAGATAAAATCAACCTATTAAAATACTCCTAGCCTAATACCTCCTATATATACTTAATTAGACTATTAAAGTAATCTTTTACCTCCTTAATTAATCTATAATAGTTCTCTATATCTAGATCTAGCCAGTAGATTACCTCTTTAAGCTTAGCCTAGGTATGTTTAATCAGGTTAAGATTAGGTGAATATAGCAGCTAGTTAATAGTAGAAATAGCATTATCCTCAAACTAATTCTTAATAATCTTGTAACGGGCGATGCCCGATAGGCGCTTGTTGCGGCTATCACGCCACAACTTGACTCCAATCCCGAGACCCGATTGGTGCCCAATGATTGTCATAAGGACTTGTTTTCATCCAACCTTTCAATTTTCCTTTCTTCTTTCCTCAGCGATATCTTTTGTATGCTAGTCTTATATAGATTTAGCAACACGGGACTGAGCCCGTTTCAAATCTAAGCCCTATAGATAGGGGCATTATCTTATATAAAAGTCATCTCTAGAGAATAGATTATAAAGATATTCTTCTCTAAAATCTTAAGATAGGAGGCTGTAGAATACCTATTTTAAGGAGAATTCTTATCTCTAGTTATTTAATTAATATCTAAATAACTACTACCCTAAATTACCTAAATCATAATTAAGATATTCTTAGACTTCTTATATATAATAATATTCTCCTTTTTCTATTTCTCTCTAAGTTAATCTAATTACTAGACCTATTTATATTACCTCCTATAGCTAAGTTTAATAGAATATTTATTACTTTAGATAATTCTATAAAACTCCTCTATACCCTAATTCTCCTATGCCTTAGCCTATTCTAGATGTTTTTTAGCTACTTCTTTAGTTAATTAAGGTTATTTCTTTACTCACTAGTATCTATAGCTGTCATGGGTTGACCCCATGACACGCACCGCATTGTGTATGCGGCTGTGGTCACGTGGTTCCCTGTTAGTCCGCCGCCCTGTCACCTTAGCACGACGACAGCCTGTATCTAGTTTTCTCTCTTTAGCAATTCCACTTCGTTCCATCGCGACCGTAAGGGAGGCTAGTGGTACAAGATCCGTAAGGGACACTCTAGCCCGTGACATATCTTATATTATAAGAGGCTATTATTATTAAATCTTAGAAGCCTTATATATAGCTTATTTTATAATATTAATAGCTATAGTAGGTCTATATTAATAATTTCAATATTATTAGTATAGTCTAGATAATAACTAGATATATCTATAGGGTTACTAGTCCCTAGGTAATATTTAATTAAGAAATTAAATATAGATAGATATTCTACCTACCTTATCTAATATAGATTTAGCTTCTTTATTATTATAAAGTAGTATAAATTAGTATAATTAGATAGTACTAAAATAGGGAACTTACTCCCTTCTAAATAATATCTTTATTATTTAAAGTACTTTTATCTTCTTTAGAGCTTTATTTATTCTAGTTATAAAATCTATATTTTCTTAATTCTAGGCCCTTATCTTATTCTTAGTAGTCTTCTTAGCTAGATATTTTTATTCTCTTAAATAACTAGTTCTTATACTTAGTTATCTAGTTCTTAATAAATATAATCTTATTAATATAATTATTATATAAGATATCCTCTATAATCTAGTATTATAAGATCTTTCTCTTTAATACTAGGAAATAACTTTATCTAAAGATATATCTTTTTCTACTTATTAGTATATTTAATATTAAGCTAAGATTTCTATTACTTTTAGTAGAGTAATTAGAACTATAAGAGTACTTAGGGAATGCTCTTAATTAAATACTAGATAGTATAGTAGTAGTAAATATCTTTATTAATAAACTAATTACTAAGGTATAAGATGCTCACCCCTTAGTAAGTAATAATATCTCTATGGGTCATGTGCTACCTACATGACCCCTATAGTTCACTACATATAGGCTTGCTGTGCCTAACAGCAGCAGAGTGGTGGTTTAATGAGGGCTGTTTCTAGCGCCCTGCTAACCATCACATCATATACTATATACTAATTAGGAGTCAATAGTAGTTAATTTTTATGGAAGTTATGGCTATAGGTAATATAAGTAGGTAACAGAAAAAATTTTTATTTCTGCTGGTTTGTACATTCAGTCCGCTGTACCAATTCTGCACCACTAGTTGACTAAAGAAGGAAGAGTGGCTTTATATTTTCCATGCATAGTTGATCCTATTTCCTATTCACACACTTAGTCATGTCTTGTTATACAGTTGATTAATTAGGTATAAACTCCTTCAAGGTCGTAACCTAATTATGATAATAAAGCAATAGAGAAACAACATGAGACAAATCCATCTGCTGGTAGGTATGCTTCTAGATAGGTTATCTATTTCTCAGTCAATTATCATCCAAAACTATACCATCCCACTCCCAGGCAAAGGAGCACACTGCCATCTGGGCTTGCACATTATCCATACTGCTCATCTCCAGTATAGTGAGTCTGTGTTAATAGTAAATGAAAAGTAGTCTGAAAGCAGCCAACGCGCATCAGACCTCAGTAAGCTCGCCAGCCTCATCTTGGTAAGGCTTCTTTTCTTGATGACCCAGGACATCCAGTAAGCTGAACTCTCCTATCATAGGACCGGTTTTGCTTCTGGGAACGGTATTGGAGAGTTTCAATAAACCATATCTGTGATCCAGGATATTTATATGCATATCTTCAGCTTGCATGAGTCGACAGATTCTCTTTTTTTGTCTCTTGATGCACTCAGTATGAACCATATCTCTCAGCACATATCCTCTACATCAACAAACACGGGTTGACTAGATTTCCGATAGGTGCCTATGCTACATTCCATAAGTTTTCTCTACTTGTGAAACCTCCTCATCAATCTCCCTCCATCCCAATGCCCTCCATCTCTCCGGCCGTTCCATTGCATCCACATAATGCTTCAACGCCAGCACAAACTGCGCCGCCCACTTCTCACCACTCGCGCCCCCTACCCCCGTTGCCATCGGAGTGATCAGAATCGGCTCAATACGATCCTCCTCCTGGCCCCGATTCCACCCTTCCAATTGACAAACCCGGTCCCAGTTTACCCGGTCTGGGTATCGCATGGTCGGGCAGATCGCTACCCACTTGCAGCCCCATTAATTCACGTCTTCGATTTCCTCGGGAAACGGGACAAGTGTGAATGATCCGGGAGGCGCGAAGCCTCGCCACAGCTCGTAGAGGATCTTTTGCGCAGCGCGGGTGAGTGCATCGTAGTCATCAGCCGGACAGAAAGCGCGGGAGATGGCGTCGTCAAAGGCGCCGTCTAGCCGTCCGTAGGAATTGGCAGGTGAGACGACGAGGTCGAATTTCGTCGTCGATGGGATGTCGCTTAGGCTGCTGTTGAGGATGTGAATGTCAAGTGTGGGATTGGGTGCAAAGGAGGGCCACTGCTCGGTGACGGCTGCGTTAAAAGCGCTGATAATTTCTCTTGCGTGCAGAGGAGGTGAATCTTTGGCAGATTTTAGAGAGCAATTTTCATTCTACGCAGATCATGTATCTTGTGGCTTCTCAGGAAAATGTTGTTGGAGAAAGGCCTTTGGATTATTTATGCTAGTGGAAACTGTGCTGCCTAGGGTCTTTGTTATGTGATACTTGCTTGATGACACCGGATCTCTAGTATCATTTATCTCTGTCTATGGGCTTATAGATGCACAAGCTAATGCGTTGTCCCAGGAGCAGACATCACGATGGATCTCTGATCAGGTATGGCTGGCTCCACACAAATCATGCGCCGCTTAACTACAGAGTATATCCGGATGATTGTACTCGACACCGGTGCGGATGGGGATCATTTCTTAACTCTGTATCAGTTATTGTGCAGCGGCCACAGGAATAGTATGCTATCCCACATGGTCTATAATCCCACATAGACGTTACATGAGGAGTTCATCCCATGCCATCCTTTACTTTTCCCGTAAAAGTTCCTCCACTGCTGACCATATCAGAAGCTAGTTATCCAAGGTGAGCACATTCATTCTGGCCACACTCCCTTCAGAAATAGTATTGCCTGGAATAATATGCACGTCAGGAAAGGGGAAATAACTTGAAGTGCGCTCCAGCCTCTAAACCAGCAAGCCTTGGAGCATTAGGGACAAAAAAAGAACCAACCCCTGTAAAAATGAAAACACGAGGCAGTGTACATGCAGTAGTGCCAGGGGGCTAACGGTTGATTCTCATTTCCCGCGAACGCTCGCGCGGCGGATGACCATACATGTGTTTGGACTACTGCAGCTTCCGACAAGGGTTTCCGCTCTGAGGCAGTCTCCACGACTGAGAACGACATGGAGGCTTGGAATGGGTCCCTTGGTCTGGTAATGGAGTGGCGGGGAAGCCACAAGCACCTGGGCTGTGCTATACATGGAGGCTGCCTTGTTCTTGGGCGTTTCACAGCCCTGTCAGGGGTTTTGGTACTTTGGCTGAGCTGAAGTCTGGGAGACATGGAAATGGAATTATGCGGCACAGCTGGATGCATATATTTCCTCTGTTTCTCAAGCGCCGGTTCTTGAGGCTTGATTTCTTGCCTTTTCAGATATACACCATTTTCCCACGAAGCATCCATCATGTCAGACGAAACAGCACCGGTAACCCCGTCCTCGAATCCTTTGTACCCCAATCTGGTAACACCACCAGATTCCGGTAATTCTATTGACAACCCCATACTTGTATGCGATTCTGATGGGTCGGATGCCTCGGATACAGAGGCGTTTGGTGGATCTGTTCGACAGCTATCTGACAACAGTCCATCGCCCTCCCCTCGGATTGCGGCTAGATTGCAGCCCCAAAAGATCCGGCGCCATCATCAAGATACGTCTCCTTCTGAAGGAGATGCCAACGTGGAAACTCTGGAGGAGGTCGAGAATGCCAGAGACTTGGACGTAACTATCGATGATCTTGGTAGGAGACCTTGTTTGAATCAAGTCACTAGCTGGCAGTGCGCTAATAGGATCTCAATGCTACAGCGTATGACACACCTCCTAGCTCTCCCAAATTGCCAATGGACATTCCAAATAGCGGTACTTCTCAGGAAGGCTCTGATACTCGGGCAACTCTCGCAAGTACTCCCTCGGCCTCTGTAGGACCAATGCCGATTTGGAAGCTGGAAATCAAAATTAAGGAGGTTATTTTAAAGACCGCCGCGGGAAAAGAAGGACAAAGGCGAGGGCATGCCTATATATATGCCGATCCGAACAGCGAGGCAGGATATTTCAAACTGGGAAAGACTGAGACTCCAAGGAGGCGCGAAAAGGAGCACCAAGTAAAATGCAAACATCCCACCTTCGAATTGCTAGATATCGTACCCCGAGGACAGAAAGTTCCTTGGTTCAGTCGTTTGGAGGCGTTGGCGCTCGCTGAACTCACGAATATGGAGTACTCATTCGACTGCCCTTGCTTGACGCCCCACCGAGAATACTTTACTGGAAGAGTCCGCGAGGGCTTAGAGATCCTCAACTGCTGGTCCAGCTGGCTACAGCGCAATCCGTATGATGAAAAATTCCAGCTTTCTCCTTTCTGGAGAGATAGACTTCGTCTTTTGGGAGGAGGTTCATTTAGCCATTCCAGGTGTCCCAACACTGAATGCCGCTCCGCCAGGGACATTTGCTCCAGATCATGTCAAGCATGTCTCAGGCTACGCTTGAAAGCTTGGACTGACGTGACGGATTTTGATCATTTTCAATACGAGTGTCGCATGAGGGTTGGCTGGGAGTTGATGCGTCAAGCCATGTACTTGGTGTGGCCGCGTTTTGGGAGTCGCACTTTGATTCTCATTGACGGCTGGGAGAAGATAAAACTCCTAGCCACTTTCCTTTGGGCCCCGACGACTCATTTGTATTTACTTCTGCTATTGCATTCGCTTCTGCTCTTGGTGCTCTGGCGCCCAATTAGCGTACCTGCCGAGCCCATTTTGTGCTACGGCATTTTCTGCCTTTTCGCCTATTGGAGGATCATGAGGGGGTTGAAGGACTCACCAGATGAAAGCCAACTGACAAAGGACCGAATACGTCCTCGAACACCCAGCAAAAAAACCATTAGGAGGTCTTCGTCTTCACCGGGACCCAAGATCCTTCCTGGAATAGTCGGTGAAGCAGAAACACCAGATGAACAAGAACCGCCCTCCAAAAAGCGCTCAGTGAGCATCCATGGAGCTGACGGTATCTCGAGTACTCCAGAAAGCTATCAAAGTGCCTCCAATTCCCATGAAATGTCTGAAATACCGAGGCACATCGGACACTCACCGTTCTTGACTCCGGACCGAGCGAAAAGGACTGTTGGTAAGAGCAGCCCGAGAGCCGGCACGAAACGGCGAAAGAGCGATGTTCGTTGAATCGTCCAGGCCAGGTCCTTGTATGTCTTTGCACGAACTTGAGTGACCTTAGTGGCCTACGCCGCCATTCAGAGGAGAAACTTGCTTCCAGGGTTCTTATCTAGAGTCAGTGCAGCTAGCTTCTGGGCTTCTCGGCTGGATATACTTGGTTTGGAATTGATATGCTCTTATACTTGAGCCTAGCTGAAAATAAGAGGAGCGGCTCACAGGCGGGGCTCTGCTTGAGAGAGCTATTGAGGTTTTCATTAGAGATTTGCCCAAACCACTGTGCAGTTCTCGTTCCAGAAGACTGTAGAAACTAAGACAAATTCTGAGCGCATGGTTCAATTATCCACCTTTTCCCCCAGAACCCATAAAAATGGAACATCTTTTCCTTCTCCCTTCTCTTCCTCGGTATCAACGACAACCTCCCTGAGAATCAGCTCAAATCCAATGCCGGACAGTATCTCACAGGTCCTTTCTTCTCCCCATCCACTCCAAAACATGACTCCATCCGTCCCATCCAACCAATGCTTGTCAAAAGATCCCTGGTCTCCAGGGCCCGCTGAAAAATTCCCCAGAAACAATCCTCCGGGCTTCAGCCACTTGTATATTCTTGTTGATAGAGTAACTTGTTCCTCCCTCGGCAGGTGAATGAGCGAATACATTGCAATCACGGCGTCGAAACTGTGATCATCAAAGGACAGATCCATCATATCCCCCTCAATTAGAGCCACATTTGTAGAAGGAAGATGCTCTGCCGCAAGCGCAAGCTGCACAGGTGAGATGTCGTTTGCTGTGACATGCAGTCTAGGGTTGGAAGCAAAAAGGGCAGTGCAAGGTTGACCAGAACCGCACCCTAACTCAAGAACCGACTTTTCGCTTCGTGAGGGTAAAATGTATCCGAGCAGCTTCTGGAGATACTCAAGGCGGGTAGGATAGCTTGGTTTTGTCCATTCTGAGTACTTGAGAGCTATGTTGTCGTAGGCCTTCCTGATATTCTCTTTGAGGATTGGAGATGAAGATGCCATTCTGTGGTCTGGATAAGTGATTGAGAGAGCTTTTTCTTGTGTTTGTGAGCGGAAAGGTGAGCGATAAATACATTTTCGGGGACTCGAGTAGGCTAGAATCCTAGAATGCTAGATTGTGTCCGCGACAAATGAGCAGCTGAGTCATGAGTGCTTTTAGGTTTCTTACGTCTGACATGTTTATTGGATGCATTCCTCCGCATATGCGTCTTGACTCATGAGATGCCAGCGGTAATTTTGGACTTTTGGCCTTGCAAATCAACAAACAATTATGACTGGAAAATGACCTCTGAATCTATAGATCCGGTTCGGGAGGGATGCGCCTCACTCAACCGTGGTTGCTTGGCCCCAAGGCACTGATGTAACAATGCCACTTACTTGACCTGATCAGGATTCGGTCATTCAACTAACCACCATCACACTACCATGGTTACATAAGGCAGGGCCTATCACAAGCAAGAATGGGATCTTCAATGCAAGGATTGCTCCTGATCTGCAGGGCCACGGTGAAACCGGTGATCTTTGACATCTCCGCCGGCAACCTGCAGACGGAACGCTCGATCATATATTAGTTCTCCTCTTCCTCTGTCAAAGACACAAAGACTCGTTGAATGTGAGGGGCGACTCGATTAACATCCAGAATGAGTTCGTTCATTTGGTTATTGGAGTTATTGGAGTTATATGTGGCCATATTCGGCATAACCGTCTACACGATAGGGGAGAAAACGGGGAATACAACGAAGCTCACTCCGTGGCGCCTGCAGTCCTCGCTCGCGGTTTCCGAAAACGTGGCTGCGTGGTCACTGCCAGGAAAAGATGTCTCCTCCTGGTATGAGGTCGGCACGCGAGCGACCGTCATGGCTGGTTTACTACAGAACGGCGTCTTCGATGAATCGACCTTGTTCTACTCCAACAACATGGAAAGCAAAACCGTCGACACTGCCATGTTCGAAGCGCCTTGGCTATACAGACATGAGCTTTGGATCGAGAGCAAGATACGCAAAGGGGAGCATTGTTTCCTTCGCACGCATGGTATCACGTCCAAGGCGGATATATACGTCAACGGGGTGCTGGTTGCACCGAGCTCCGTTCAGCAGGGATCGTACGGGGGTCACACGTACGACATCACAGAATACCTTCGGGTTGAATCAAACGCACTGCTTATTCAGGCGTATCCGACAAACTATCTGCGGGATTTCGCGCAGGGATTTGTGGATTGGAACCCGTATCCACCGGATAATGGCACGGGGTTATGGCGGGATGTCATGATCACAAAGACGGGACCTGTGTCAATCTCGTCGCCGCGTGTACTGACCAACTTCAGAAAGCCTGATGGAAAGCCGGTCACGGTGAATGTTATCGTGGACATAACGAACCATGAGAATGAGACTGTCGATGGTACTGTACAGGGAAGCATTCAGTCCGACACTGAGATCTTTGCGCTTTCCGAGCGATTCTCTATCCAACCACATGAAACAAAGACCATACCTATGAATGTCAAGATCGAAAACCCCAAGGTGTGGTGGCCGGCGCAATGGGGTTCCCAGCCCTTGTACACAGTCAATGTCAATGCGACAGTCGGCAAGGGGAAAATCTCGGATGTTGCTCTTGAAAGGCGATTTGGCATTCGCCAGGTAGACTCGTATGTTAACTCCCATAATGATACGGCATTTACAGTGAACGGATCGCCATTCCTGGTTCTCGGTGGAGGGTACTCGCCTGATTTGTTTCTTCGATTTGATGTCAATCGTGTGCGGAAGATCTTCCAGTATATGCTTGACATGGGACTGAACACCGTCCGACTGGAGGGCAAGCAGGAGCATCCACAATTATATGATTTGGCCGATGAAATGGGACTGATGGTCATGGCTGGATGGGAATGCTGCGACAAATGGGAGGGATGGGAGGTAAGTCACTCGTCTTTGCATCAAACGACGAAGAATACTCACGAGCTCAGTATAATAATGACGCCAGCGGACAAAAATGGACCGAGGAGGACTACCCCATTGCCAATGCATCCATGCTCCATGAAGCAGCGATGATGCAGATTCATCCGTCTATGCTAGCCTTTCTGATCGGATCGGATTTCTGGCCCAACGACCGCGCAACCAAGATCTATCTCGATGCATTGCATCGCCTGGATTGGCCGGTGCCAATCATTGCATCCGCCAGCAAACGGGGATACCCAAAAGTTCTCGGCCCGTCAGGTATGAAGATGGAGGGCCCGTACGACTGGGTACCACCAAATTACTTCTATGGTGACCAGCTGGGTGCTGCGTTTGGATTCGGGTCTGAAGAGGGTGCTGGTGTTGGAACCCCCGAGCTGACCAGTCTGAAGAAGTTCTTGTCGCCAGAGGATCTAGATTCCTTGTGGAAGAATCCCGATCAGAACCAGTATCATATGTCGCGGTATGACTCGTCTTTCTATAATCGCTCTCTTTATAACAAAGCTCTCTTTGCGCGGTACGGTTCCCCTGTCAGCTTAGAGGATTATCTCCTCAAGGTGCAGATGATGGACTACGAGGCCACGCGTGCACAATTCGAAGCGTTCTCCGTGCGCCAGAATGCCACTCATCCGGCCACTGGGGTGATATACTGGATGTTGAACAGCGCATGGCCGGCTCTGCACTGGCAGCTGTTCGACTTCTATCTGAGTCCTGCCGGGGCATATTTCGGGACAAAGGTCGGTGCCAGAATGGAACATGTGGCATATGACTATGAGGAGCGTGCAGTTTACCTGATCAATCATTCTCTTGAGAGAGAAGGGTCTCGCGTCGTCTCGGTTGACCTTGTGGATCTGCAGGGCAACTCAATCTTCAACGAGGAGGTCACAGTTAATACTACAGCAAAAGCCTCCAAGAAGGTTATCCCAGTCAAAGCACTTGATCGGATCAAGGATGTCGCATTTCTCCGTCTGGCGCTCAAAGATCCCAATACAGGAACCATCCTCAGCCGCAATGTATACTGGTTGTCCGCCCAGAACGACATCCTGGACTGGGAGAATTCGAACTGGTACTATACTCCTGTAACAAAGTATGCCGACTACAAGGCACTCATATCGATGCCCACTGTCACCGTGACTGCATCGCTGAAGCCATTGGCTGCCAGGGATGGACTTGCCCAGGTGCAGGTTGTGTTGAACAATCCTTCAGCGATGCCTGCCTTTTTCATGCACCTGTCCATCATCAACAAGGAGACGCAGGAGGAGATTACTCCGGTGCTTTGGTCGGATAATTATGTGACTGTCTTCAAGGGGGAAAGTGTGACCCTGACAGCAGCATTTTCGGGGGATTGGAGTGACTGTGAGGTTATCCTGTCGGGTGTGAATGTGAAGAGAAATATCTTGTCGTAATTGATCATGCACGGTCTGAAATCTGAGAAAGAATTGCTTATATATTGAGTGTGATATATTGGCTATCAAATCAATAAACAATTGCCCGGTTCAACAAAGCCAAGATTGTCGTAGAGAAAGTGGAAGAAAAAAATCCAAGCATGGGATAGCCGAAGACGAAGCCGCACTCGAAGCGTTCATAACGTTTTCTCCATCAACCACAACTCGACGATGAATCATGCATCAAAAGCAAGACTTAGGACGAGAACAGGCTGTCTTGACTGTAAGTTTTACCCTCCTCTTGATGGATTACCGGCTAATTTACCAGGTCGCCAACGACGGAAAAAGTGTGATGAACACCGACCGCGATGTGGGGGATGCTGTCGCAACCATCTTGACTGTACTTGGCCAACCGCAACAACACAGCCTGTCGATGGACGACGACGGCATCATCAAGCCGCCATTTCAAGACTGCTCTCATTTCCACGAGACAGTCCTGAGGAGTATTATCATTACTTTGCGACCTCTGTCATTCCGTGTCTCGTGCGGCAGAATTGCCTACCCCAATACACTGATCAATCGTACATGCTGCGATTGGGACTGGAATTCACTCCTCCTATGAGCATCATGGTGACCATTGCTGCCGAACACAGAGAGAACCATGATCCATTCGCCTTGCATAGCTACCTTTTGGCTATCCGGGGGCTGCCTGCCAGCATCGCGGATGCCACCGAGACTAGGAATGAGGATGCCTTATTAGCTACGACGATCTGTCTCTGCGTCTATGAGGTTGCCTGTTCATGAACAAGTAAAATGATAGATACTGATGTGATATAGAGCTTTCGAACCGATTCACGACCGAATGTCGGTCCCCATGCCTCTTCTGACATCGCGATACCCGGCACAGAGAAATCAACAGCCAGTCAGGACATTTGAGAGGATTTGTGTGGAATTATTTCTCTATCACAGCGCACTCATGATGCTTTTCGATCCCACGTCCGATGCACTGAGCAATCCAGACCATCGATTGTATCTGGATCGCTACTTTGCCGAACCAGAACCAAATGAGCTGGCCGCGGATCCATCCACGCAGGCCGTGTTGGACACATCATATCAGTTCTTCTTGTTGATTGCCGATGTTACATGGCTCGCTCGCGCCGTTGAGCCAATTTGTCGTTCCGACATAGTCACCTGGCAAAGACTACACGAGGAATTGCTGCTGTGGGAAAGGAACCCCCAAACTCAAAATGATGGATGTATGCTGTATATCCTTGCCATGCGCATCCTTCTACTCAGAATCGACGTATCTTCATCGTCCGCGGAGGTCGAGGGGCGAATTTCCTGCCTTCTACGCCAGGGACTTGGCCTGGTCCAGTCCGTCAATCCTGACCAGTTCCTGATCAGTTATCTTCTCTGGCCGTTGACTGTGCTGGGCTGCGTAGCGGTCACCGAGGACGAAGTTCGTATTGTGAACGACAAGGTTACGCTGCTGGTTAGACGCCGTGCGCAGGCATCATGGGTCAAATCCCATTTAGACAAGATCAGGACAATGACCTCGTCCTTGAAGATGAGGCTAGGGTATCTCCTGGGTGTCGGCCATGGTCAGACAAGCGGCCGTTTGTCACATCAATGTTGATACGTCTTTCTTTTCACGTTCGCTCGTTCATCAATTCCTATTTGTTAGGTCTCCAGAAAGACGTACGAATTGATCATGCGATCAAGTGTTGCCGATTGCAGCGCCGGTTACAGCGAGGTGAAGTCGCGCAGTTACTGTCAAGCTTAAACCTGAAAAGGTTTCTCTACTTTACTTCGAATGATCGAGTGTTGACGGCCTAAATTAATCTGAGGCTCTCTACTCCTTCGGAAGAAAATGTTTGGCAAGACATCTACTGACCCACAATAGTCTACAATCACTGGAAGAATTAAGGATTGCTGACACTGACACTCAAACTCCATGTCTAAGAGCAATTGGTTCCACCGTAGACAAAAGTTCCGTCCGAGTTTTCGCAACCACAAGTACCGTCATCAGGGCTCTTAATGCAACCTGTGCCGACGCCAGAAGACTCTCCATTGTCACTGCATGCGATTAGCATATAGTCACTGTACTCTGTACAGGGGATTGTTTGTGGTCTTGACTCACTTCCAGAAGAATGTCCAGCAATCTTCATCGACGTCGGTCATTTCCGAGTCGGTGGGCGCGGTGCAGGTGTACGCCTTGCAGGTTCCATAGGGAGCTCCGTGGGAAGAGTCATATTGGTGATCAGTGACAAACACGGCAAAGGTTTGGGTTCCTGCTTCCATATTAGAGGATCAACGCGTCTGTGGGAGATATAGGAGAGATCCGCTACTTACCGGATGTCCGCGTGTTGTGGGAGCATTCCGCGGCCTGGATTGCATTGGATGTCTTTGCGGCTGTGGAATGTCAGTCAATTCTACCCAGTATATGAGAAGAGTTGCACTAACCAGAGCAGTTGTAGGTACCGGGGCATTTGCCCTTAGTGTTGGAAGTTGCCGGGTCGAGAGTAGCTAGGGCAAGCGTTGCGCTGAGAAGCACGGAGATCAGAGACTTGGAGAACATGATTGCGGTGGTCCCGATGCTGTTGAGATGTCTTTGGATGATGGTTCTTCGTGAGCTTTATATCTTTTTGGACCACAAGTCTCCTTTTCTCGAAACGACATTGAGATGATCCTGAGACCTGCCGCGTCGTCGGTTTCAAGAGAGTGGGTCAAGAGTATCAGGCCAGACTTGAAGGAGAATCTTTGTTTTAGGCATTGTGGGATATCTACAGCAATGATGTCCATCAAGTTACAAATTAAGGAGAAACCCCGCAGTTGAAACACAGCCTGACGGGCTAAGCATAAAGCATCACATATCTATCTGGAGTCGACGGCCTTGATCTTAAGGTAGTGGTATGACGACTCTCCGGGAATATGCTGTGGGGATTGTGTCATATATCGGTGATCCTTCTTCATCTCAGGTTCTAGATTCTCATGGACCAATATCATTATTATACTACTGCTAAGGAGTCAGTTGCTACGTGTGCTTGTTATGCAAATTGCTGAGGCGCTCCTCCCTCACCCGCTCATGGAATGCCGTTTGTTCCAATGCGATAGACTGCAGATATATCAATCAGACACACAAATTATCATGGTCGTTCTATAAGAACGCCTCTGATATGGCCTCTACTTCAATAATATACTTTCAATCACTTTGGCATGTTGCACCAAGGCCTCATCCTTCAGCCGTCTGCCGATGAGCTGCACATGGCATGGCGCACCTTCGACTTCTTTAGGCTTGTCTAGATCCACCTTTAGATACAGTTCTCTGGAAGAAGAGAGAGTACTTACACGCTGGGATGTACTGGACATCTCTCACAAACTCGGCGTCGGCAACCTCCTCCGCCTTGCAAAAGGGAAGAACGCAAGATGGATACTGACAAGTCAGCGACGTTCCTGCATCGGATTGACTAGAACTTACATCGACCAAGTTGAAGAAAACGGTATATGGTGGCAACCCGTATGTATCGTGAGGAACGGCACAGCTCTGGTAGCCCGGTCCGATGATAACATCCAGCTGATTCTCGAGGAAGGCCTTTCGCACCTCCGCTGTCACTTCGCCCCGCGTCACGTTTATATCGAACAATTCCCGCAGCGTCGGCTCTGGTCCAGGCTCGTCGAGATTATATGTGGAGCGCAGGGAGGGGATGGGAGGCTCGCCGCTGTCGGAGATCTTCTTCAAAATAGTCCGGTCGGGATCCATGTTGAAGTATCGGAAAGACAGCTCACATGCGTCGGAGATATTGGGCAATTTTCCCGCCAGGTTGATAATACGATGACCGGCCGCGGCGAGTTTCTTCACGGCGAGAGCCAGAGTCCGCTGCATGGGCGGATGAATCGGGTACGTAGGGTCCTCTGCCATGACGCCGATGGTGAGCACATCCTTTGTGGGCGCATTGCTCCAGGGAAAGCCCACGACGTTGTCGTCGAGATTCTCAGGCTGTGAGTTGAACACGGTCCGAAGGAGGAGTTCAGCGTCCCTGATAGAATGGCACAACGGCCCTGCGACGGGCGCAATTCCTACCATCCCGCCTCGGCCGGCCGCTGTTTGACCCGCGTATGGCACCCGGCCAACAGATGGCTTGAAGCCGATGGTCCCGCAGCACAGCGCCGGGATGCGGATCGATCCTGCAATGTCGGTGCCGACGCCTAGCACCGAGCCGCGTAGGGCCAACAGAGCACCCTCACCCCCCGAGCTTCCCCCCGCCGTGAGATTGCGGCGGTACGGGTTGAGGACACGGCCAAACACGTTGTTATGCGAGTCTGCCGTCATCATGGTCTGCGGGACATTGGTCTTGACATAAAGAACAGCACCGGCGGCGAGGAGGATATCGACCAATGCCGAGTTTGTGGTAGGAGCCGGACGGTCCAGGTAGGATACAAACCCGAGACAGGTTGGCACGCCAGCAACATTGAAGGTCTCCTTCATGCTGATGGGAAGGCCATGAAGGGGTCCAACGGTCTTTCCTGTGGCCGCCAGATGGTCATCCAGTTGCCGAGCTCGGGCGAGCGCTCTGTCGAAGAACGTTTCGGTCAAGCAGGAGGTGAGCTGCTGGGCAATAGCAGCACGTTTGCAAAAAGCTGTTGTTACTTCGACGGCACTGAGCTCTTTTGACGCCAATTTTTGCAGGAGATCAGTGGCGTCGTAGTTTTCGGTGATGTCAAGCTCGCGATCAGAAAGAATACCGCACTTTGTGGGAATGTCAAGGATATTAGACTCGTTGGAGATGGCATTCAAGATATCTGAGGAGAGTCTCCATTCCGGAGGAATCTTGCTAGCAGCCTCAGACTGCTTGAACTGAGCTTTCTGTTGCCAGTCGACGACGGTCATGGTGGAGAAGATATAGTAGAATGATAGAGAGATGTAATTTCACAACTACAAGGAAGCCAACCCACCACGCATCGAGGTTTATATCTCTCTATGTTCATTAATCTCCGCGGATAATATGATCTCAGCCGTGAGGGGTAAATGAAACCAGACAAAGAGGAGTCGGCAACCAGCCAGAAGAAGATAACCATATCAGGCCAATCAAGAACTTTTGCGCGACAGGGGGCGGAAATAATTCCATCAGATTGACAGTTTCGTTCGTATCTGGTTCAAGAAACGCCAGGGATAAATTCTTCAATATCAGGAGACACCAAACGGACCGGCTTCATCTGTTCGAGAACCATCCTTGGCCTTGAGAACTCGCCATTGCCGAACAGAGAACAGTTCAACAAGCCATAGACGAGTACATTGCTACTCTGGAGGTTCCTCTACGAGAGCTGAATAAAAGCGTATGCTAGAGATTGCTCATTCTTCAACAGATCCATGAAACCCGGAAGTAGCGTATGAAGAGCACCACGCTCACGACACCCTCTGTGCCTTTCTGGAATCCTTGAATATCCCAGTGACTCGCCATGCGTACGGGATCCCGACAGCATTCGAGCCTACAGTCGGCGATCAAGGACGCTGTGTCAGTTTCAACGCTGAATACTATGCTCTACCCGGGATCGGACATGCGTGTGGCCATAATCTTATTGCCACTGCCAGCCTGACAGGCTTCCTAGCTCTGGCATATGCTATCAAGAGGTTTGGTCTCCCTGGTCGAGCGCAACTACTCGGCACGCCCGCAGAGGAAGATGGAGGAGGGAAGATTGATCTGATCAGTGCGGGAGCGTACAAGAGAGTGGATCTGTCCCTGATGATGTAGGTTTGCCTCGACAGTACTCTGCAAGCGAGCTAATGATAGCAGCCATCCTATGTCAGAGGACGAGTTTCTTGGTCGGAAGGTCACTGGTATAGCTGGACGCTCATCCATCGCGTTGTATGATATAACCTGTACGTACGAAGGGGTGAGTGCTCATGCAGGAGCCAATCCGTGGGAGGGCGTCAATGCTCTCGACGCGATTGTGATGGCGTACAATGGTGTCTCCATGCTGCCTCAGCAGATCCGGCCCGATGAGAGAATCCATGGGGCCATCGTTCAGGCTCCGACTATCACGAATGCAATCCCAGAGCTTACAAAGACCAAGTACACGGTGCGCAGTCCGACTATCACAGGGACCAGGGTGCTTGGTGAACGCGTACGGCGATGCCTGGCGGCCGGTGCATTGGCGACGGGATGTAAAATCACGCTCGAGGAAAGCAGTCTCTATGCTGGTCTTGTGGTCAACTCTTCTCTTTGTGAAGAGTTTGCGCGGAATAGGGCCGATGAAGGGGACCGGATCCTGCAGACGGATGACATTCCGATGACGGGGTCAACTGATCAGGGCAACGTCTCTCGCGAATAGGCGTGAACTCCATCTCTGATATCTGTCGCGTGGATAACCTTCCCATTGTCTTTCCGGCACAGAAATATGGTTCGGCCCGGTGCTGGAGCCAATCAGCGATATTTGCGCGCTTCTCCTCTGCATGGACTCTCAGAGCTGCCAGAGGAAGAGTCACCTCCACCATGGAGGACTGGAGTCATTCCCCGGATTCCTGGGGAGTCTGCATTGCGTTGGTTCCCAACATCCGCACTCTGATGATGATCGGTCTCACGCTTACCAGTGTCCTGGGCATGGTGCTTATGTATGCTCCGGGCCCATCGAACCAGGCTGGCCGCATGGCTGGCTTCTGTCTCAGCCTCGCCTTTTCCGCCAACATGCCCCTTGCCCTGTCTTTGATCACCGGTAATGTCGGCGGATACACCAAGAAAGCAGTTGTCAATGCGTGCGTGCTGGTCATGTACTGCGTGGGCAACATTACTGGCCCGCAGTTCTTCAGTGTCGATGAAGCGCCCAACTATCCGCGAGGCGTCAAAGCAAGTCTGGTGGGATTGTGCTTGGGGGCGTTCTGGATCGTCTGTCTGCGTGCCTATCTGATGTGGCAGAATGCCCGGCGTGAACGAACACAGCCAGAGATGGAGCAGAGTAGTCAATTCCAGATGATGCTCGAAGACAAGACAGACTGGGAGATTCCGCGTTGCCCCTATGTGTTGTAGGCCTGCGTCCTGTGTTATTGAGTGTACAACGATCCTTGTGCTACGAGCGAAGGAAGGTATCGACATCACTATTGGATAGTCAATGAAAATCTTTAGTCCGTTTGGATTTATGTGTATCATGTGCAGTATTGGTAAAGCAACCAATACATCGCATCAGTCAATCCATAAATATCGCCCCAAAATGCAGAAAAAACAACAACCTGATTTGTGGGTATCTGGTACATACATGCTTCCCTAACGCCGAAACCAGCAAAGAGAGAAATCACCAAAAAACAATCAAAAGGCTTTGGCTGCTAATGACCCTTCGATCGGTCGCTTGATGTGGTCATCTTCTCGGTTGGTGACAGACTGCCCTTCGATTGACGTGAGCGAACCTCCAAATCCTTCAGTTCGCGGCTTCCCCGGCTGCCCTTGTCGCTGGCTGCAAGGGGTGAGGTCACCATTGCGGTGTCACGAAGGCGAAGATGAGCCGTTTCCCGTTTGAACTTCTCCGAGTCTACCTCCCATCCCAGTTTGGTATGTTTTCCTTCAGAGTCATCATCAACAAGCGGGTCTTCTCTCGTGAAAGAACCAGGCTGCAGCGCCCCTGTGACCAAGTCTCGTATCATCTTCCGAACACTTCCCGCGTCTTCCGCTGGGCGTTTGGCCACAGTGCCTTTCTTCTGTTGGAACTCGAGCTGCGTGACCCGATCATGGAGAGAGTCGGTATCCACACCAAGATGACGGCCCAGCGAACACATGGCGGCAAAGGGATTAGACTCTATAGCGCGGTCAAGTTCCCCATCGATAGAGTGCAAACGGGAGGAAGTGTCGGAATCATCATCGGAATCGGAGGAGTCGTAAAGCTCTCCATAGTTGACAAGCCGAATGGTCGCGTTCTCGAGGTTGTAATGCTTGAGAAGGGTTTTCAATTGATTCCCTTTTTTATGTTAGCAAGATTAAGACATGGCAATAGAATGTGACAATGACGTACAGTTCTTCCGATCTTGCAGTCGATAGAGTCTAAGAGCCGTTTTGGGGAAACACTGTGGCACTGGAACTGGTTGATGAAAGGAGTCGTATACAGGGATGGCTTGTATCCTTTGGCTAAGGTGGACCACCTTGAAATTTGCAAATAGTGCTTCCAAGGTGTCAATCTTGTCGAGCTTCTGCGACATTTTGTCCATTCTCTCATCTGTGTGACGGAAACGTTCATCAACTCGACGAAATCAACTCGAGAGAACCCTGCGTCCATTTTCTCATAAACATTGCGGAACTCCCTCTTGATGCCCTTGTCCCGAACCTCATTGTCCTTGATCAAATCGTCAATCCTTTCGTGCAGGGCCCGGTCGCGAATCTCGAACTGCTTGTCAAGTTGCTCCTGCAGTTTGCGAGATTGATGTTGAAGTTCATGGTTGATATCGACCGTGAGCCTCTCAGAAAGACCCGCAACGGCTCTCCCGACGGATTCTTCGATTCATTGGTCCATTTTGATGATAAAGTGATGAATCGCACCTCACCATTGCATGGTCAAGGTTGGTGTGGATAGAGAAGACAGACGATGAAAGCGGGCAGGTGGACGAATGAGTCAGGTGTCATCACTCGACTAGAGGGTGACGTGAGTTCTTATCTTGTGTGGCTCAGCATCAGCCCTTATCAGTCAGCACCGCCTCCTGTTCAGCCACTCAGCCTCACGTCAACAAAACAAATTAGTTACTTGTATTGCGCAGCAATACTGCATCAATTTATCTATCAGAAACGTACCATATTATCATCTTAAAAGACTGCATGGTGTGCTTGAGGTCTCATTTTGTTCCTTCCTAACTATGATGTATTGTCTACGCTTCCTCTTGTAAGACCCTGATCAGCTCCTTGGGTTGAATATATCCGGGTGATTGTTGAGGCTAGGAGAGCTTTCATCTTTTGTGGCTTTCCCCCCTAGATCTCCTGGCATATCTGAGAAGACATTTCTCGAAATGTCTTCAGAACAAAGATGCTCCCACTCTTCTATATGCTACAACACCTCTCCTCATGCTACTGAAGTAGGTTATAAACAACCAAGTCAGAAGCAAAGGACTGCGGCCACAAGACCTGCAGCATCCCAAGGACAATATGGCCGTATTGATCCAAGCATATTTCCAGCTCCATTGGTTTTGCCTGGCGATGACCTTGCACTGGATCCCGAGTACCCACCGCAATCTTTTCAGGAGTGGTTGGACGAGGAGGACCGCAATGAAGTCACCTCAGACAGAAGGACAGTCTATGTTGTTGCGCCACCTGACTATGATGAAGATGCCTATTTCGCGAAGGCATGGACCTCTCCTAGAGTAGGCAAAGCGCAGCATCAGTTAGTAAGGCCTAATCCACAAGACATCGTCGGTTACCTGGCAGCATTTTACCATGGGGTCCCCGTCAAGCTCCTTCGAGTACCTGACTTTCGATTTGTTCCTTGGGATGGTCAAAAATCCAAGAGCTCCCCCCGCTTCGTTGGTTTAGCTGTTGCAGACGAGTGCATTGGTATTCGGACACGGGCATGCCCGGACAAAGTTTACCCTCGCCAATTGAACCTCGACGATCTGCTAGATGTGGCGATAAGCATACTTCCCAAGAATGCGTATGCCATGTGTCTTCTCGTCAACCATGATCTCTATGAGGACGCTGATGATGCTTTCGTCTGCGGACGTGCATATGGTGGAAGTCGCGTCGCAGTTGTCTCCAGTGCCAGGTATTGTCCGACCCTGGACGAAGTTCAGTCGGTAGAGCGGGAGCATTCGTGGCCGGCATCACATTGTGACAATTACGTCCGAAAATTCAGCTCCTCCTACGTGGTGAGCGCCAAAAGGCGAAAGATCTCAAGCGAATCGTCCTCCTTGGCTGCTTTGCCATTAACGGCCGCGTTATCTGCATTGTCTTCCCTCCCAAAGATCGATTCATCGCCACGGTTATTGTCATCACTCTGGCTTTCTCGAATGTGTCGCACAGCGAGCCATGAGCTAGGCCATTGTTTTGGTATTGATCATTGTGTTTATTACGCATGCATCATGCAGGGAAGCGCGTCTCTGTCAGAGGACACGAGGCAGCCGCCGTACCTCTGTCCTGTTGATTGTGCGAAGCTTCTACATGCAACCGGAAGCACAGCTAGGGAACGATATCTCGCACTTCTGGAGTATTGCAATAGAGCGGCGAATCACGAAACACATTTCTTCGCTGCGTTTGCTGCTTGGTTGACTGCGTTTCTCAGTACGGTTACAAGGTAACCCTTTCTTCCGTGGGAACCATACCCCCAGACAATCTCCCAAATGATAGTCGAGCGACGATCACCCACAGAGAAGACTATTTTGTGGGACCCTGTCCGTCGACTAGTCAATTTTCTACAATTGGGAGTTGGGACACGAGCGTGAAATCAGTCTAGTTGCAGTTGCGTTCACGTCAGAAAGTCAATCACATATTTTCTCTTCAATGTTGGGGAGCCATTGAGGAATAGGCGGATTTAAACCTTCCATTCGGGAATTGCAAGAGATGTACGACCTGTGATCAAACACGGGGTACGATGAAATAACATGAAACTATCCCTTCGGATATCCAGTCAACACTCAGACGTAGAGCCTTATGGCTTCTGCCAGATTGTATATCTATAAACCTCATCCCTATCAGCCTCGATGGCTATTCTTTTGCTTTCCTTTCCAGAGTACTCAGCGAACATCCGCTCAACAGAATCGGTCTGGCTCCGCAAACCGGGTTCCTCGAATCGATCCGCAACTAGGCCGGCGATTGAAAGCCGGGCCTGCACATCCGGGACTCCATGTTGGGCACTCCACGCAGCGAACCCCGTGAGGACCAAGCCGCACACGACATACAGTAGACAGACCACGACCAGGGTAACAAGCGGGGCCGCAGGGATGCGTGCCACGAGCAATGTCTGTCTCTCCTGGGCGGCCAGCGCAGGCCGTACCCCGAGCCCATCCGCCCCAAGGGCTATGGTCACTTTGCTAAGGGCCAGGGCAACTTGTTCCGCGAACTCCTGGGCCGTATCGCTGAAGATCGCCGTGCCAACAGCCTGCTGGAAAAAGGGGAACCAATCTTGGGTCTGCGAAATGCTTGTCTGCCAGATGTTGCTGACCGAGGTGTTGCTGACCGTGGGCACAAAACGGGTCACGGTGTTATTGAGGCGGTCGTACTCAATGTCGTAGATCGTGGTGTTGCAGCCCAGGACATAGGTCGGGACGCCATGGAGGCTTTGCACAAACTCGGTTGAATTGGGCGTCTTGCCTCCGGACAGGTTCACCATGGACGCTAGGGCGAAGTAATAAGGGTTGCCAGTGCCGTAGTTGGACACCACGTTGCCCCTAAGGTTTTTGCTCATACTTTCGTTCTCGAAGAATGCTACCTGCAGATCGGGGGAGTTGATAAACCCGGAAAAGCCAGCGGAGCAATTGAATTTGACCGACGAGGCCACATTCCTCAAGTCGCATTTCGTCGAGATCAGCTGGCACTGGGTCCTGGCACCGTAAGTCTTGGCTGTGAAGTCTCGGATGGACAGCGATGCGCTTTCAGGTACCCCCAGGTATGTGTAGAGCACCTTGTGCTCGTCGGCATATGTGTATACCGTAGCCTGATCGGAGACGTTGTTCATTACCTGGAGGGAGGTTGTTGCATCTGCAAGAAAAGAGCCCGTGGCAGCTAAAGAGACGCTACATACCGGGCCGTTCGCATCGACCCGCTGCGCTGCCACAGAATTGTTACCTTTGAGACACTGTGGCAAAAGGCCAAAGCTGTAATCCGTATGGTTGGTGATTGGGAATACTCGGGTAAATGCGACGGTGGTCGTCGTGAGATGGAGCCAAGTGTCGGCAACAGAGACAAGCAATCTGGCCGGAGCTCAATCAGAAAAATCATCAGTAACACCAGCAGGTAGATGAACATACCCTAGAAGCGTTGCAAGTAAAGCAACCGTCGAAGCTGCTCTGAGAGGCGGCGTCTGGGTTTCGCTCTTCTTCTCCCATGAAAGAAGATAGAGGATCCAATCCCACGTTGCACCAAGAGGACTCCCATCAATGAACTTCAACGTCAAAGCCAGTTGATACGGGGTGGGCAAGTGATCTACACGACCACGCTGGATGTCATGGGATAATCGGCGCGCGATTGGAAACGAAGCTAGGGCCAACACAAAGCCCGATAACATGGGAGCCACGGAGCTGGCCCAGGACGTAACGAAGAGGACGACGCTTGAGTTCAGATTAACGTAGTACACATCCTTCTCATCGTCTGCGGAGGCCAAGCGGAGATTCTGAAACGGGGGGTCTCCGTGGTAGATACGGTAATGGAACACAAGCACCAGGAAGACAGCAGTCAGTGCAGAAATAGGGACGGTGATCAAGAACCAGCTCCAAGCAATTCCAGCTCGGTGGGTGGAAATTCCTTGGGCGCGCGTGGACTTTGGTTTGTGCCGCAACAAAGTAGAGTCACTTTCAGTGGTGACAATCGGTTCTGTTTGCGCCATGACCAGTGATGATATTTGATATGGAGGATAGGAAACGAGTTGATCAACCTTTTCCAAGCTGTCCCTCCATGGCCTGCCGGCGAAACCTTGGGAGTCGACTGAATAATATATGCACATTCAACTCACGAAATCGCGGAATTTACCAGGCGCCAAAAATGGGGCTAAAAGGCTGAGCGTCAAGGCTGAGCATCTAGGGCCGAGCTCTGCATCCTATCATATCCAGTCAGCACTGGATTAAGGGGTCATCGGCCTCAGTATCGGTCTCAGTCGATGCAAGGATATAACGGCGAATCGAGCCAGTGAGCCAGTCAAAACAGTTCCGCAAAATAGCCGCTTTGACGTACCGCCCCAACAAATACATTTTCGGTAGACCGTGCTAACAATTTCTGGCGAGTTTGCTACCGCTGTTGCTTATCTGGACCAGCTTGTCATACAATCCCAGCGAATCAAAATACTCTAGTAAACGCTCTTAATCGGAATGAATAAGGATGGAGGCTGATTCTTCGAAGTCTAGCAACTAGCTCGTATCAATAGCAAAGAGTGGCAGCTTTGAGATGAGAATGTTGCAAGGCAGAATCGGCATGTTGAAAATGAGATTTGGGATTGGGATTGGTACTTAGAAATGGTTAAATGAATGCATACCAACAGCACTACTGTACAACATTTCGGCCAGCCTTTCACCTGGGCTATAAGGACACTTATTATCATTGTATCTAGCACTTACAGCTTAGTTCCTTGCATTCAATATAAGTATAACTAATTTATATACAAGTCACTAGTGTGATTTATCAGTGACTCTTCACAATAAAGTACACATAATTATCTTATATCTTTTCCTACTGTTGTTGTACTTATGTTACTTTTATGGCAGGATTCTGGTTAGATCACTTATTAAATATCATCGTGCATTGTGTATACCTGTCCAGTATTTTCGGACAATAATCAGACTATAGTCAAGGACGATAATACCCTCTCCCAAAGAAATAAAAGCACAGAACAGCAGAGACGGATCCCAGAGTGTGGCACAGCCATTCGGAATGTCCATCCACACATGGTTAGTAAGGTCTATAGATATCATGAATTGACTGCAGGTCCTTCAATTTACCAGACTCCTGAGTGTTAAGATGCAAGATAACTTGCCCTGGTCACTAGTAAGAGAAACATTGAGAGAGCATCGAGACGGACTTCCAAGACTAAGTCATTATTTCCCATTAGGTGTCAAACCTGGTTTCAGATTTGCCATCACTGCCGCTGTTATGCAAAAGTCACTATCGCATATTGTCATTTGAGTGATATCTACTAAACAAGTCAAGTGGCACTTAATAACCGTTAAGCCTTTGGACCAGTGCGGACTGTATTACTACTTCTCCTTCACACTATGAAAGCTCTCTTTGTTGCAACAGGGGCGGGTAGTATTGCCTAAAGAATTCACTGAAATAATGCTTTTACTGTAACAACAACACAGGTTTAATGTTTAGCTGAGTGGCCTTCAGGGGCAGCTGCGCGAGACATTTGAACTGGATACCAGTAAAGCATGGATATCAGCAACCCAGATATAGCCTATAAGTACTTTCTCTGGTATAAGCAATCGAACACTATGCCCAGATTTGAGAAACTACTTAGTAACTTCATACTAAGGAATTGTAGAGTCACATTCCTCTTTGTAAGGAATCTATCTAGCGCTACTATATGGGTTCTGATCTGTGAGATACCAGGGCAAACGCAAAAGGGAGTGCCGTACATGGACCAGAAAATGGATGAGGAGTTTCTCTAAAATATCACTTGGACCCCCACCTTCCAGCAGCTTTCATGCTGGGTTCTAGCTAATAATAACAGGGTAATACTTCCATAACCTATAGTGGTTCTCAACTTTAAGCTAGATCTCAAATCAGAAACAAAGACTATTTTACTGGTAGGACCAGCTCCTACTACACTAGTCCATACTAAGCCTTTCACAGCACTACCCATATTAAATCTTGACCTAAACCCTATTACTACTGTAGGTAGCCCCGTAGATGTGCGCATCTATGGCAAGGCGAGTGACTTGATCTCTCTCTTTGAAATATTAAACCCAGCCAACTGCTATTACGTAGTCTTTGTGGACGGATACAAACAGAGAAATCAGAACCCAGACTTTCAGCAAAGCCTGCGCTGAAAGAACCTTCCGGCTTGGTTTCAAGCTTGACCAGGGATACCGGCACCCTAATCACCTTGACGGCTCCAAAATCCCTGAAGGTTAATAGGTTGTCTTGATAGGAGTTACCGCAGGCCTGTTCACAGTGACTAAGCAGGGAGCCCTGCTCGTTCTTTGCCATTATAGTCATTTTCATCAGCCATTCATCAAATGACCAAAGTATCGCTTCGGACTGGAGACGGGGGAAACAGTGATTCTTTCCTGTTTCCATCCATTAGGCCTCTACAGGAATGAAGGCCGAAACAACGGAGGGCTTAAACAGTATTCCGAAAGATTCGTACAGTCGATCCGGAAGTTAATGACATCTTTCTTCTCTTGAGAAGCCGCCGGCAAGTCATACTCAGCAGCTGCTGGATGGTTGTGGCTCTGGTAGCAAGATGCTATCGGGATGATTGATTACATTGTTACCTGCGCTCACTCGCGCTCTACATAGTACAATCAAAACATAATGACTATCGTTGAAAGCGATCTTGTTCGGCGTTTGATTGCCAAGCATAGACCAACCTCAAACATAGCATCATTGCGGGATGGTCGAGATATTACCCGATTTGGAAGTGGTTGCGAACGCTAAAATGGTGGACCCTAGGTAGGCTTCCCCAAATTGCCCGTATTCTGGGTCATTCAATTGAGGCGAGATGGATTAGTTCGAGTACTCGCCTCTTTTCAACTTTGACAATCTCGTTATGGGGGTGTGAATACTTCTGGTCGGCATGTTGCTGTCTTATGTTGGAACCCAAGCGCTTCCGGATTGATGCCTGGGTATTTGCCCACTTCGTACGCAAAGATGTCTTGATATCTTTCTCGCAGAGGGTCATGTCATCAGATCATCAACGGACCTGCTCAGCATCTGCACCTCCGAGGTACTAGGTTGAATGTCATACCTCAAGCGGGGTGGTTCGTTGTGGAGAGCAACATACTCTCATCAAGCCTCACATGCTGATCGTCCACGGTAGCTCGCTACGGATTAGTCTCCAGATCGACGGGCTTTGTCTTCCATTCATACGTGGAACGGATTTTGTTGGGAACCAAGATCCACATATACTGACGTTGTGGAATGTCGCTGGCCTCTTCACATGTCGTGGTATCTCCAGACTACCGACGTCTCTGTAAATCGAAGCCGACGAGCCTATTTAAAGAGCGGGTCATCACTCAAGGCTTCTACGGATTTACAAAGCCCTTGAAACATCGCCATAATGGAGACCAAAGGC
The DNA here is from genome assembly GCF_002237265.1 of Aspergillus thermomutatus. NCBI lineage: Eukaryota > Fungi > Ascomycota > Eurotiomycetes > Eurotiales > Aspergillaceae > Aspergillus > Aspergillus thermomutatus. Next base: position 53,759 of record NW_020798152.1, on the reverse strand, counting down.
AACCCGAAAGACTCGATGAAGTCCACCTGGCGTACTGCCAGTAGGGAGACCTGGAGCCTCGGACACTGGCTCATTCATATACTCAACGTCTACCCTTCAGAACTCAACAAAGAAGTCCCGGTGCACTCCAAGGACGAACCAATCCCGTTCATGCCGCAGTGGTCGCTGAACCTCTGGGTTATCTTCTACTCGTCCCTACCACTAGTGTTTCATCAGGTCTATGCATGGTACACTGGACGCAACTTGGGTCCCTTATCCGTCTTCAACCTGTATTTCTTTGCCTTCAATGCGATCGTCATCTACCAGGTACACATACTCCGCCGACTTGGTCACATATACGGCTTTCTGGATGGTGACAAACATGAACGGGACGGCATTCCTGACGTCGGGGTGGGCAAGGTTGTGGCTTCGCTGTACAAAACGATGGGTTCTCGCTTGGCGCTATCGGTGTACTTCTCCTATCAAACCAGTCAGCTTCCCGCACAGATGAACTGGTATTGGTTGCCCATTGAGGTTGGGCTGTACGGGATTGTGCTCGACTTCTGGTTTTACTGGTATCATCGCCTCATGCACGACGTCAGCTTCCTCTGGAAGTATCACCGCACCCACCACCTCACTAAGCACCCCAATCCTTTGCTCACTGCATATGCGGACCACGAGCAGGAATTCGGTGACATGGTCGGTGTGCCGATGATGACCTACTTCACTCTGCGATTGCTGGGTATGCCGATGGGCTTCTACGAGTGGTGGATCTGCCATGAGTATGTTGCTTTTGCAGAGGTATTCGGACATAGCGGCCTGCGCATGCATCTAACCGTCCCATCACCCCTCAGCTGGCTACTGCAGTGGCTCGATGCTGAGATTGTCATTGAAGATCATGACTTGCATCATCGAAAGGGCTGGAGGAAGAGTCACAACTACGGCAAGCAGACTCGTCTCTGGGATCGGATCTTTGGAACCTGTCATGAGCGAATCGAGTCTGCAGCTGGAAATGTGGATTATGTGAATACCGCCAGGATGCCATTGTTTTGACTTGGATTTAACGCTGCTGAGAGAGCCTGAAGTATAAGAGAACAGAAATGCAGAGCTGAATTGGAATCCTTGCCTGTATATAATTCTTCGTATGCTGGCAGAAGAGAAAGCATGACCGGAGGCTTGATGAATAAATGGTCTTGATTATTTTCGAACTACATCGTCGTGGACACTGTCTTTGACATAGTAAGCCTTTGCATTCTAGAAGTACATATGGAGGCATTGTATTGATGTCCTCAGCACTACGCAGCCCAGCATCATTATTAGAAACGTACGTGTCATCAACCCTCCTGGAATACCTGAACCCTTACATCCATGATCTGGCTCAACAGGTATCGTACCATGTCTTCCATATAGTAGTAGTAGCTCCATTACACCTATCTGAACTGAATCAAGTCAACTATTCATGCGCGCCTCTCGTTTCTTCCTCCGTTAGCATATCGATACCGATTGCTTGACCATTCATTTTGATGTGCATACCAGGGGTCAGGAGCCAAAGCAAGCTATTTATCCCGGTCTGAGAGCAACGCAAATCGAAAAGCCATCATCTTCCTGGAACAGTTCAATAGTCCGAATAACGGCTCCATCAACATGGGCCAGAAAACGAAGTGTTGAATCGAAGCAGTAAAGTTAGACAGCATCAAGTGGGCCAAGTATGCGATGAAAATGGAACAATCAGACGCACATGAAGATGCGTAACATACTACTCCATATGGACTCTCAGGATAGTCTTGCAATATGCCACGGTACCAGGCCTGAGGATGAATCATCTAATTAGGTTTGTGATTCACGCAACCACCAATATTAATGTAACCTGACCACGCTGTAAGCTTGAGGCCCAGGGGATCTCAATATGCATGTCTGATTGGCTCAGTATGTCCATTCATAGGCAGAAGACAAGGCACGTGAATTCCTCATTTTACCTCTGCATGCGTAAGATTGAACCAGATGAAAAGACTTGTACAATCTGCAATGATTCTCAGTTTGCAATAAATTAGAAGACGACGACGTTGAACTACCTGCCTGTTGTATAGCTTTACGAGAGTGCCGAGAGTCCCGTCCCTGCCTATATCACGTACCAACGCCCAACTCCGTCATCCTACATGCGTAACCGCGACCTTGCTTATAATGCTAAAACGAAAGCTTACCGTCATGAACGAAAAAAGCAAGAGATCAACGCATGAGCTCGTCGATCTGCTTGACTAATTCCTGAAAGCGGATCGGCTTCGACAGGAAGAGATCAATGCCGGAATTAAAGGCCTCCTGCCGGACCGGGGCGCTGCCCAAACCCGACAGGGCGATGACGGTCGTGGGTTTGACGCACGAATGGCCAGCATTCGTGCTCCCTTCACGATGCATCTTCTCGAACAGGCGGATTTCCCGCGTTGCCTCGAGACCGTCCATGACCGGCATGGAGATGTCTGATTTGGTTAGTTGGACGAAACGGATAGCATTTGTAATAATACTAGGCCACTCACCCATGAGGACAACTGGAATCTGCCCGAAATTCGTCTTGTACACTTCCAGAGCCTCGAGCCCATTGGAAGCCGTGTGGTAAGGAAACTTGGCCTTTTTCATAAAAGCAACCAACAGCTTCAGATTCACGTCGTTGTCGTCAACCAAGAGGACGGAGGGGGCCTTCCTCGTTGCCTCTATCATCGAAACTTCCATAACCGAATCATCGACGTTAGAGGTAGTCACTGAAACTGTGGTCTTCTCCGGCGTCAAGGAGAAGTCGACGCGCGACACGTTCTCATTCTGCCGCATAGCTTTGCCGGCTTGAGCCGCGGTGAGCAAGGCTGTGTCAATCCCGCCAATCGAAATATGAGAGGGCCGTTCCCTTTGGCGCTTGAGGCAAGCCAGAAGGGAATTGGCCATCTTGGACGGTCCGCATGGCTGACTGATGAACTCGTAGATTGACGTCGACGGTCGCTGACTTGCGGTGGTGGATAGTTTTTGCGCCATCTGAGGTGTCGAGCAAATCACAATCATCGGCGGGCTGCGCGAGTCACTCTCGGCCATTGTCACCTGCCGACAGATCTGATCCACTTCGTCGAGGTTTGCCTGTCGAACCAGATACAAGTCATACGACTGGTGATCCGGCACATCCGACGACACGAGACCGGCTTCCATCCCGAAATGCTCCTTGTACATGCGAAGAAGCGAGGAGCGCAAGAGAACAAGAGCTTCATCTTCCTCTCGTGAGGACGAGCCAAACCCAATCAGTCCAATCGACTTGCCACGTACTCGGTCTTTGGCTTTGCGGACAATACTGGTGTCGCGTTCGTTATCCGCGACTTCTGCCTGAGGAGTCCGTGGTAGATCCATCGTGACCGTCACCTCAGTCCCGACGCCCTTGGTCGAGGCGATGTCGACTTTGCCACCCAGTGATACCACCGTCTGATGGACAATGCTGAGGCCCAAGCCACTGCCCGGAGAGAGAGGATCTTCCTGCGAAAAGGGCTTGAACACATTGCTCTGCAGATATTGCTTGTCGATGCCCTGCCCGGTGTCTTTGACCGTCAAAGTCACGCTGCCCATGTCCTCCCGTGTCCCGTCTCCACGGGACAATCGTTTGGTCTTCGAGTTGGACGCCGATGACGAGTTACACTTCAGCGTCACATAGATGTAACCCGAGCGGGTGTACTTGAGGGCGTTACCGAAGAGGTTCATGAGGATCCGGCGCCAGGCACCGGCCTGTGTTTCAAACAACCATTGCACACCAGGCTCGACGTCGTAGATGATGGTGAGTGATTCATTAAAAGCAGAAAGCGGTCGCTCGGCAGTACCTTTCATAACCAAATCTCCATCGGTATCCCGGGCAGGAACCAGCGGAGCCGGTCGGGCAAGGAGGCCGCCCTTGGCGGAATAGCAATGACCGGCAAAGACGCTGTCCACGACTTCTTCCAGCACTGCGTCCAGCTGAACATCCGAGATCAGATTGACCACCCCTAAACCAGGTTTGTCTTTGGACGAGATACGGGCAGGTAACCCTGGCCGCCGACGAGGGGCGTGCGTAGATTTGAACCGAGATGATCGGGATTTACGAGTGAACTGGTTGATCTTGGCAAAGTCCAGCATATTGTTGATGATGTCAAGCAGCGACCGACCGCAGTGCTCAATCGTATTGACAAGAGCGACCTGGGCGGGCGTCATCGTGGAATCGGTCAGTAATTCCGTACTGCCGAGAATGCCATGCAGTGGACTGCGCAATTCATGAGAGATGCTGCCAACGAGAGTGGCGTGCGCCTTGTTCGCCAGCTCGATATCCAGCCGATGGATCTCAGCCATGATGCTGTTGGAGAAGGCGTAGAGATAGGCCAACTCGCCTGTCAGACTGAAGACGCGCGGCGCAGTCGTCCACACAAAGAGCCCTGAGAACCAGCGATTGCGCCGTGAATCCCAGAGAGGAAACATGGTCACACTGCGGGCCGCAGGGAACACCTTGATCAGGGTCTTGTTCTCTTCCTTGAGACTCCCTCGCTCTCGTTTTCTCTGTTTCCAGTGTCGCTGAACCATGGAGCTCTCGTTACGACGATGAACGATCTCTCGAGAGACGTAGCTTCCGGAGGCACTGTCGCTTCCTTCACTGGATGACACCCCACCGTTCTCATCGATGTTGAAGATGGCGCCGCGGGGATAATAACGGAGGAGGGATCGAAGAAACGACTCTCTCATTAGCCCGATCGATTTCTCGGAATCCCCCTGTGCAGTGGACTGTCCCAACACTTCACACACGGTGGAATCGTCCGTTTCCGTCGATGAGTGTCCGGTAGTCGGATTGTCACTGTCGCTGCTGGAATTGGCGTCTGCTGTGCTGCTACTGCTCTCGATGTCAGAATGACGACCGTCCGAGTTCCGTACCAAAGTCGCGTAAGAATTGACACTAGCGTCGAAGAAAACAACGCCCTCCACCTCTAACGAGTCGCGAAGGATACGAGCCGCGCGTGAAAAGATCTCTCTTGTACCAGATGCCAGAGTGACCTCTGGCTGACGGTGGTGACTGGGTGTTGGGAAGGTTCGAGACCGTGTCTCAGGCTCCTGTCCCCCATTGTGTCCTATACAGACAGGTTAGTTATTCTCCTGTTCGTTGTCGTCTGCTAGGAGAGAGAACAGTACCTGATGGAGATGCAGTGGCCTCCCTGTGGTGACTTCGTTCCTTGAGGGGGGAACGACCGTCCGCCCGTATTTGGTGATGCCGTCGCGTGTGTGGACTGGTGTTGGGTAAATTCTCTGACTCCGGTTCCTCATCCTCATCGTGAGTGTGTTTGTTCCTTCGGAGACTGCTGGACGGAAAAGTCGCCCCCTCGACAAAATTTCCCAATCCGGCGATCATGTTGGCTCCGCGGCGATTCTGTTCGTGAGAGCGCATCATTTCCAGATGATTCATGATGGCGGCGGCGGTGTCCGTCATGAACCGAATATCCAGCGGATCTAACCCTGCACGAGGCTGACCGTCACTCACTGCGAACGCGCCGATGGCAATGCCCCGACGGCTCATAATGGGAACGCCAGCGTAGAATCTCAGATGCGGGGCGTTCACCACATACTGTCGCTGGCTGCACCGGTCGTCCTTCGTCATATCAGGAATGACCAATGCGGAATATCCTCCATTCGGATTCTTTGCCCCGGCGTTGAGCTGTTCCTCCTCGCAGCAAAAGTGACAAATCCCATCTGGTTTCGGAATGACACTGCTGCCCAGCCACAAGGCATCACCCTCGACATGGACCCTGTCATCCTGGAGACTCAATGTGCGAGTTGATTCGGCGAGGATGTATTGCGTGTGACGATCAAAGAGCGAGATCATGCATCGTCGGGCATTCAATCGCAAAGCTCCGAGCTGCGCTAGCGCCGTCAAAGTGGTGTCTTGTGAGGATTGTGGCAGCAGTTCCGCATTGATTTCGCTCCGCGGAGATGGTGGTGGCCGATGGAGGAGACCCGGACGCTGAGGCAGCTGGCAATACCTGGCACTGAATAAGATGATCTGACTCTCTCGGGTGCGTGGGATGTGTTATGAAGCCCCAGTACGTACTTGTAGAATTCGCGCTCCTGCGCCATAGCGATCCCGGGGGAAGTGTCACAGCCTGAGGATGTAAATTCCGAGATCTCTAACATCTCATTGTTCGTTCTTCACCATTCTCTAGCACATGGCTCTAGAATTATGAGGGAGGCCGTACAAGTATAATTTTTTTTCAGTCCAGATCTCGAAAGAAATCGCCACTGGAAAAAGAAAAGGGATGTTAACCAGAGGAGCACGAGTTGCAGGCGAGGTCCAGTGCGGCGAGTCGGAAACAACTTGGAAACATGGAAGAGGCGATCTGTGAGGCCTAAGGAACCAAGGCCACAACGTCATTGCGCTATCCTGTCATTTGCATCGGAGGATCTCATTGGCTGTCCGGTGTCACACTAGCCGGCATCGGGAAAGGCCATTATGGTCCAGACCACCGCATCCCTCGGAGTCTACAGAGTACGGAGCACTCCAATGCTTTCAAAACTACCAACAGCCCCAGTATGGTGCAAGAGTTAAGAGACTAACAAATTATGAGAGATGCATCATCCCAGATCTGGAATATCAGTCTTCCTGGATGATTGATGAATCCATGATGGAAATCAATAGACAATAATGCACTTTGTACGGCAGCACCTTATTGGTGGCTTGGTCAAGATCCACCAACCCTGACCCACCCTGTCATGTGCTGCAGCCGAGCATGCCCGAGCGCTGAGGTGTCCAGTGTCCAGTGTCCAGTCCACCTTTCGCCCACAAGGAAGAGTCTCAGAGCAGTCATTGATGGAAAGAGGCGAGATCAATATCGATCTACAATGTATGAAGTTTCTGCTTTTCTGCTTTCAGTTCCTCAAAGATAATCCCTAGTCTGTAGGACTCATCACAGCACATGATATTAAGGGTGACTGAATATATTTCTGAGAAAGAGCATTGTGAGCCTCGGGTCTGCACTTAGCAGTGGATAGATATTGTTTCAATAAGAGGAGAATAATATCTCTGGATCATCGTTTTATATCTGAAATTGCCCCTCACTAACAGGCCAACAGCAATAGTAATAAACCTTAAACACAGTACTCACTACTCCGTAACAGCCTAGGTAACAGGATGATCATCATTGTCAATCCCTCGCTAGTGTAGTCAATCCTAGACTCCACTTGTTTAAGAGTTATGCCACAGAAGATCTCTCATATTCCGCCTTAATGCAGAGTATTGCTAACCTGAATTTGCCAGGACATACTGCTATCTTCATCAAGAGCACTTGCGACTTTACAAACAGTTGAGAATAGGTAGGATTGATTTTTGAGCACCAAAGACAGACTGCCTGCAATTTACCATTAGTTTTAGCTCCATGTAAGCCCGATTATCTTTTTGGCTGCCTTCTCGAGATCGGTATCCGTGCTGATGTTCAATTCTGATGCCGAGAGCTACAGTTCACATCGATAAGTATAGTCTTTTCTTGGGAAAGAGTATGTCATGGCTCACCATTTTCAGGGCTGCGTCACAGTTAGTGCCTTGCAGCCGGACTACTACAGGAATTGTGAACCCTCCCAGGGTGGATGCTGCTTGTATTATGGATTCGGCAATCATGTCACAGCGGACAATGCCTCGATTCATTAGAAAAACTTTCTACCCGTTATGCAGGAGCACACATACCTCCAAAAATGTTGATGAAAATACCCCGGACACGCTGATCTCGGCTCAAAATCTCGAAAGCCTTGAGCAATGTCTCAGTAGTAGCCTTGCCTCCTATGTCAAGAAAGTTCGCACATTTTCCGCCATGGAGGGTGATCAGATCGTTAGTTGCCATTGCTAGTCCGGCGCCGTTGACAATATTTCCAATGTGGCCGTTGAGGCGGATATATACTAGACCATGCTGCTGAGCCTCGTACTCGTCTTCCAAGTCCGGCATGCGCTCTTCTTTACTGAATATCTCTGGTTGACGAAACCGGGCGGCGTTATCGAAATCAAACTTTGCATCGAGACAGACAAAGTTTCCCTCTGGCGTTCGCACAAGCGGGTTCAATTCCAGAAGAATGGCATCCCTCTCCTCGAAAAGCTTGATCATCTGTCTGATAATCGACTCAATCGTCGGCATTTCTTTATCAGTGAAGCGCAACTGCTTCTGAATCCCGGCCATCGTCTCAGCAGTGATGCCGCGGGAAAGGTTAAACCAGAACCTGTGCAGTTTGTCCTGGTTAGACTCGATGTCCACACCACCCTGATCCGAGATGAGGATCACAGGACTGTATTCTTCGCGATCGAACGTCAATGAAAGATAGAACTCTTGTTCGACATCGACTGCTTTATAAATATACAATTTCTTGACGAGAAGGCCGCTTGGTGGCGTCTGCTTTGTAGTTAGGTAATGGCCAAGCATTCTGGACGCATTTTGAAACGCCTCTTCTGGTCTGTTTGCTCTCATGTCAACTTCCTAGAAGTAAATGAGGTTGTTCCTACCTGCACTCACGTTGCTACGATTCGAATGCCTCCTTTGCCGTCACTGCTCATCCTTCCCTTGCCGCGTCCTCCAGCCAGAATTTGCGACTTGAGAACCGACGGCGCACCTGTTCTGGTCAGGAGCATTCTAACTTAATCAATCTCTTCAAAAAGGCCTTACCAATCGATGACACGACAGCCTCCGCATCCCCAGGGTTTGTGACAACATATCCGTGTGGTACCGGAATTGCATACTCATAAGAGCACACTAAGCATCAATCACCACATTGAAGAAGTGCATCTTACCTGCTCGAGAAGCTTGTGGGAGTGGTGCTCTAGGAGGCTCAGCCGCCGTATTTGCTGCTTGGAGACTCTGCAGCCCTATATGTAACAGTCAAATAAGGGTCATGATTTGAAGCTTCCAAATCCGCGCACATATTGAATAAGCTGTGTGAGCCGGAGGCAAAACATTTTCAATAAGCAATGTTCATTGCCCCTGCTGCACTATATCAGTAGTATTGGACATGAATCAAAATTTCGGAAACTGAAGATCAAAGATATTCAATAAGATTGGCTATTTTCAAAATCCGAGCACCATCCGACCCGTCTGAGAAGTATAGTCCACTGAAGGTACGGTCATACCTGTCCGAATGTTAGAAGTATCAATCTCTGAAATAGTAGATTTCAAGTACTAAATAGTATTGGAGCATATAGTACAGATGACTAGGTTGGAAATATAAGGTGACATAGGCAGAATAGTCACACGGGATGCGCCGTTATAGCCACATATGCAGTCCATTTCCGATTTTCTGGTTGGACAAAAGCCAGTCTGGCACGATCAATCTGCTGTGGAATATGTTGATAGAGTGTGGCAATAGTACAACCTTGACTGGTTAAGCTTTCCGTGACGTCGATGATTATCACATAGATCCGTGGACGTTAGTACAATCTATAGTGGCTCCTGGGACTGTTGCTTCTCGAGCTTGTCATGAAAGGAATTTATGACTTTGCATGACCATCACGGTGAATTCATGTTATAAGCCAAGTCAGTGCTGCTTGACCTGCCTTCTCCTGGGAATATTCCGGAGAGAATGGAAACATAGACACATGAAAATGTGCTTAATGTAATGCTAGTACCTTAGAGAGTTATAAGCTTTGAGAGCGGGAATTAAACAAGAAAAGTCATCAAGTCACCACATATCTACCATAATTCCCCCCGGCGGACATTGTGCAGCCATGGGATTTATCTCTAGGATGCTTTGCACACAGGCTCGATGACATGGAGAATCGCAGGAGCATCAGCATCCTTTGACCAGATCTCAATACTGTCGGACTGGGTGCCCACGTAGATGGAAAACTCCCCATCAGCCTGTGCACCCTTACATGCTGCAGTTATATCCATTGCCTGCATGTTTTGATACGGCTCGAGAAACATGCTGCTGAAGATATCGCCAGATTCAGGAGCATTCTCGCCATCCACTGTGTCTTCATCCCAGTCGGAGGATAGTGCTCGGGCAACGGTTACATTCACGGCGAACGGATTAGGCCGAACGAAGGCAGGAAACTGCACAGTGCACTTCATTGCATCGGTAACTGGGACAGGGAGCCTGAAACCAACAAGGAAGCGCACCCAGGCCAGGCCGCCTGTGCTTGCTCTGAGGGTTTTGTCCTGGCCGAGTGTGCACTTATAACAGTTTCTCTCCGGGCAGTCGAGACAGCTGACAGTGGATCGCAGGATAGTGGAATCTTTTATGGCGGGCGCATCTCGAGCCCACGATGTCATGATGCAACTGGCAAGGGCAGTAAGCACAGTGCAGATGGTGAGAGGAGTTGGTGTATGCATCGTATGAGATTGTGGATCCCTGGTGGTTTTATGATTGAAATAACGACCTGATAGTTGAATTCTGAAGTTCCTGGGGCTATGAGAGCATCGAGGCTCTATATATATGGACAGCAATCTATCAGGAAGTAAAGATTAGTTGCGTGAGACGGCTCACATTTACCTCCCGCATTGGCTGAGTTGGTGTCTGCCAGCTGGCCGGCATATGACCTAGCTTCTGAGACAAATACGAAGGTTCTCCTTGATTGGAGGGCATCAGCTTTGAAAATTGGTATAATTGGATGTGTTTCTCCAATGTTACGAGCGCACAAAATAGAGTTGGACAGAGTCCTGTTGTTACGCGAAAATATGGAGGGTATGATAGACATCATGAGTTGAGAAGGTATGCGGATTGCTATTTTTGTCCCTGGCATCCGAGCCATACTTCGAACTTCCAAGCCATATTTTGAAGCCTAAAGTGACTTCATAATCCTGTAAAATAGGTTTCAGTCATATGAGGGAGCTCGTTGACATACAAGTCGCCCACCGCATGCCCGGCTTCTTTGTAGTTCAAGTATATAGGATAATTCCTTAACAAGGATCTTCCTTCGGTCTGATATGCTTTTTGGAAGGTGTTCTTGTCCAGATATCCTGGGTGACGGGAATATCCCGTGGGTCTCTTCGAATTTCTTCCTACTTGGGCTGGATTCTTCAGACTACTACCCATGTGATATATTAATATGTGGCTGCATGATATTACATGAAATTTCCTCCCATGTTATTTCTTTTACGCAGATGGTACTAATCAAACCAAGCATCATGATCTATTAGCTTGTATTCTCAGTCATGACTGCTAAGCGACTCTGATCAAAGGATAGTGATGGAGCTGAGTCTATGTAGAGAGAACATTGACGGCAGTTGTCTGACGGCGAGGATCAAACCTTTCGCATAAGCAAAGAAGGCGAAAACTATATATCCCTTGTATAACCATTATTAGAACGGCAACACTTCATTGAGCTGAATCCGTAGTGTGGAGGTATCCCATTACATTCCCTACCCTCTCCCGTGGTTTCTCAACCGAATCCATCCTGACCTTGCATTCATCGAGTTATTTGAGCGTGCGGAGTGTTGAAGGGGCAGGATATCTAATACTGCTAATCATTTTGAATCCCCACCGCTACTGCTGCAGCTGGATACTGAAGGCGCGAGATCGCAGCACCTTCTTCTGGTCAGTGCTAGGCTAGTGAAATGACTGAGTACGTGTTCGGATAGTGCATAGACTCAGATTCATTGTGGGTGATTGACATGAACCGAGATATTTCTTGATGCCTTAGTCAACAGCAGATGCTTCAATTCTCTGCAAAGTTGTCTGTCTAACAACTAGAGAAGCTGATCATGAGCGAATTTATCCACCACGCGGCTCATGGGACAACAGGAAATCGGTCGATATCGGAGCATCCGGGAATCAGATCCTGCAAGTCCGGTTTTGCATGATCCAGTGCGACTTCGGAAGGTGTCCGAATCTTATCAATCAATGCTCGATTTGGAAATCCATCCAATGAGCAGGATCTCCCACATTTCCATGAGCCAGAAATACCCATAGTTTGTCTTGGCTTCGACCATCCGAACCAATATGAGGGAGCGGCCAAGGAACAGTCCCACCAGGGTTTCATCACCGATGAGAATGCTGGGAGTGTCCCACAGCCCATTGCGTGTCTGTGAGAATCTTATCTGATCGAATTTTGTCTTCTGCTACGTACTTAAATTGATCGTCAATTTCACTTGCAGTTGACTCCTTGACACCTGGTCTTCCTCTGAGTCTCACTGTTTCCCTAGTTCCATGGCACTTGCGGCCTCTTCTAGCTTTTGTCTCTCTCTCATTCAAAAGAGAGTTTCTACTCCCTTGCTGATACGTTGTTTGTGCCATGGAGCCGGTCAAGTCATCCATTGAGGCAAAAGAGCCAGTCGTGTCGGCCCCTTCCCAGGAACAGCACGCCGATACTGCTGCTGATGGCAAACGCCCACCTCCATTACTCGCCAAAATCTTTGCGGTGTTTCTCATCTCATGTATTAGTTTTGGCTCTCATTGGAGCTCTGGGGTAACAGGAGCCATGAAGAGCACTATCAAAAAGGTAGGTCTCAGATTGTCACATCTCCAGAGGCAATCACTGACTGTCCAAGCAAATGCATGTCTCTAACACCCAATTTTCTCTCCTGGAGGCGAGTGAGGATTTCATGGCGACCGTGCTCTTGCTGATTAGTGGAGTCATCACGGATCGAGTTGGAGGTGCAGGTCTGTCAACATGCCTCTGTCGATCACACGCCTCCTTATTTGGGACTGACGTTTTGTAGAGATGATCATCTATGGCAATATCATTTATACATTAGGGTCGATCCTCGTTGCTGCGGCTACTACTGTGCGCTCCTTCAACTTCATGATTGGGGGTCGAGTCATCCTGGCCCTTGGAGATATTGCAACCCAGATCGCTCAGTACAAGATGTTCTCTTCATGGTTTCCCCCAAGCAATGGATTTGCATCTACTCTTGGGTTTGAGTTAGCGATTGGAAAGGTGCTGATCCTACTCAGCCCCTGTTGAGATATGTTACGCTGACGCAAGTTCCTAGATTGGCGGATTCGTTGGCAAATCCACTGCCAACGTCATTGCCAAGGTAGACTGTCTCTCTCTTGATCTGAAGCGGAATCACTAACCTGGATAGAAAACTGGAAACTTTGCTTGGGTCTTTTGGACCTCGGTCTTCATGAACCTTTTTACCAATGCAGCAACAGTCATATTCTGGTTCTTCAACCGCTACTGCAATAAGCATTACAGAGGAAGGCAGGATACGGCTACAAAGGAGATTCTAACAGAGAAGAACAAGAAATTCGAACTTCGGAAAATATTCCGGCTCCCTTGGATGTTCTGGGCTGTCATGGCATTCTCATTGTTCCAGACAAGCACCGCCTTAGTCTTTAGCCAGAATGCAACTGAGCTGGCGGAGAAGCGCTTTAATGTTGACTCGATCACAGCAGGGTGGTACAGCTCTCTGTCACAATATGCGGGTGTGTATAATACCAGTCTCTCTCATTCGATTCGTTCTGTGCATTGACTCTGGGAGGTTTCTTTTTGGTCCCGTGCTTGGGCGTCTTTATCGATGTCCTAGGAAATCGCGCCAGTGTTTGTAAGTTTCCACCAGCCTACCATGAAACCTGTCTGACGTCTCCCAGTATGCATCTGTGGAATCGGAATGTTCCTCAGTATGGTTCTGGTCAATTTCGCTGCGACCAAGGCTGGAACGGCCGCTTCTTTTGGAATATATGCCATTGCCGTGTCTTTCGGCCCAACTTCCATCATTGACAGCATTCGCACCGCTCTATGGCATCAATCGGTCTTTGGTTCTGCTTATGCCCTCAAAGTTACCATGAACAATGCGTATGATATTCCATTTCAAACGTAGATCCAAACAAAGAGACTAACCTTGCCGCTAGGATGAACATCATCATCCGAATCATTACCGGCGCACTGCAAGACGCCGACGACGATTCATATCGACGAGTAGTCCGAGTCTACCTTTTCCTCGCTGCAGCTTCGGTTGTTGTCGGCTTGTCGATCTTGGTCGGGACTCTGATATCTGACAGCCTGGCTCCGCTCCAATGGACTAGGAAACAACGGCTGACGTTAGGCCCAGAGCACATTAGCATGATTCGTGAGCGGCACACAGTGACTTGCTATGGCCGCAACAAATTAATCTCCATCTGCTGCTTCACTGCGCTCCTGTTACTGACAGTGGGTGGCTGGGTGGCCTACATCTGGGGAGCAGTGACGGGTAACAACTCATAGGGTAGATACTATCTAGCAAATGAGCCAAACATGAATGGTTAACTACCTGGGAGTCTGACCAAGAATAATTAAAGACACTATTTTGGTTTAATGATGTGATATACAAATATTGATGTATGCATTCCTTTCCCCTTTGAACTTAATAACGGAAGGGTATAAGGATATTCACATTCCACCATGTCCAGCCAGATTTGATGGAGTCCCTGCTCCGCGAACCATAGGAAGTTGTAAGGACTGAATCTTAGGATGAGCGGTATATCCGTATATCAGTGTCCTCCACAGCCTTATCTCTATGGCGGTAGCTAGACCATACCCATCCTCGATGGCTCCCTATTTCTTGCTGTGCAACGATCCAAAAAGACCCGTTCTAGAAGCTCATGGAACGGGTGGAGAGCTAATCTCCGAAGCCTCGAGCTCTACAGGCTGCTTTACAACAGTCTGGCGTTTCCCAGGAGCCTTGTCCTCTGGGGGCTTGACCTCATCAGGAAGCTCTGGCTCGCTTGGATGAACAGTGATATTGACAATGTTCGACTTTTGAGAGTGCTGGAACTCCCCCTAGAAGCAACAAGCAGAAAGAGATTAGTTCGGATACAAGGGTGCGATCCCCCTCACGGAGCACATACCGTGGATATAATTGGAATTTTCTTCACGTAGCCAATTCCCTTCGATAAATCAGACCAGGAGAGCAGAATTAGGTCTTCGTCCGCCTGGTGCACGAATGCCAATGCAAAGGAGTCAGTCTTGGTAGTGAACTCCTTGGACATAGCGACCCTTCGGACCTCAATGGGGATAGAGCCTAAGTTGGATACCCGGTATACATGGCCCTGGTCGTTGACCAGGACGAGTTCACTCTCTGATGGCGAAAATTTCCCTTAGTCTCTGAGCAAGGTTTACGGTCAGCAACTAGACTCAAACCTGGCTAATGGAATTTTGATAGATCCCGGTTTTTGCCTTGCTTATTGTCTGTTACAAGATCCGGAGACATGGATTCGATGTCGCGCAATGGGGACCGGAGAGATCCAACGATCTCCGCAACTGCGTTCAGGTCTCGAGTGACAGGACGAAAGGCAGGCTGGAGTTTCCTGACCATGGCTTGACCCTGGAAAACGGGAAGAGGTTGATATGGGTATGGACTAAGTAGACTTAGTTCATATTGGGCGCTCTTTCGCTGCACGGCGTGCATCTTTGCTTTGATAATTTGAACTTCCCAATCTGATATACCAGTCTGGTTTCAGTTTTCAATTCCCATAGGACACCTTAGTAGTAACCTGGATATTATCAAGGTCGTTGTGTTCTTAGACCGAGTCAAGCAAGGGGAGATCTAAAGGATGCATTCGTTGAAATGCGGGAAAATAACCGTTTCTCCTTCCTGGGTTATTGCCAGGGAATAGAACAGTGTACTCTTAAGCGCGTCCTCTCTCTGGACAGGCGATTTACCAGAAACTGTACCCTTCGCGTCTTTTGAAACTATCCAGTGACACAGCACCCTCTATATAAGTACAGTGACAAGCGAAAGTCCAGAGAATAAGGTTTCTATTGTTGAGAGCTCATAGTCCACATCAAATGGCCCCCCAGAATCGCCAATAGTCCAAGTACTGTCACGCCGTATCCTTTGAATCCTTCTGACATGGAATTTGAGATAATGGCCACAGCAGTGCCTTCAATGCCCTGGGTTGTGGTCGTTCGATCTCCTGTGCGGCTTCCAAAAGCGCTTTCTCCACCTTCTGCTACTGTGGGCGTAGCCGTTTGACTGGTGCTGTGAGTGCTACTAGGAGAAGCACTGATGGATGTGGTAGGTTTCGTAGCTAATGATGCTACTGATGGGTAACGATACCAATTCGAAGGAGGATCATTCAGACATTCTCCATAGAGCGCCGTCGTGTACCCTTGCGCTTGCAGATAATCAATCATCAAAGGGACGAAATCGTGAACGGTATGATTGTGAATGTCGTGCGCTATGGAGATGAAGCTGTTTGTCTTTGGGTTTCCGGACTGTAGCGCAGACTTGAAGATATTCTGGCTGTTGGAGTAGTTCTCCTGCCAGTCCAGTGTGTCAATATTATAATTGACTACGTGATATCCAAGGTCACGTAGGTCTGCCAGGCAATCTGTGTTACAAGACATGTATGGCGGTCGTAGATACGTCGGAAAGAACCCCAGGATATCACTGATGGCTATCTCGTTCTTGATGATTTGATCGTATCGTTGGCCTTGGGTGAGGGTCGACAAATCTTGATGGCTCCATGTATGGCTGCCGATTTGATGACCCTCATTGTACATTCGTCGGATGAGAGAGGGATATCCGGTCTTGGGATCGTTAATTTGGCCCTTGCCGCCGTTGTTGCCGACGAGGAAGAAGGTCGCTTTGACTCCTCGCGCTTTGAGTATGTCTAATAGATCCGAGGTGTAGATGTATGGCCCGTCGTCGAATGTGAGAGCAACCTTGCCGGGTACATTGCAAGCTCGGATGCTGACCCCGTATGGAACGTCGCCGATCTTTGGTCTTGGGACAGATGAGGTATTCAGTCCTGAGGGGGTCTGGTTGGCATCACAAGCCGGGCCATACTGAAAGAGACAGGATGGCGCATCGCAATAGTAGGCTCCTATACCACAAAGTCCCTGTATCATTGAATTACGGTCAGGACTATGATCCTTCTTGTCAAAGGAAGAAAAGGTATTCAGTGCGCCGAAGACATACATTTGGCCCACAGCAAAGACCCGATGCACAAACTGCATTGCCGGCAGAGGGGCCACAGGTCCCAGAGCTAGCTCTACTTTCGAGATCCAAGACACTATCTCGTGGGACCTGGTGGCTATTCACAACTGGGAAGACGGTTAAAAAAACCACCATAGCCAGCTGTAAAGTCATTGAGAGATGGACACGGCCCAAAAGCGCTGAGGTAGACTTCAGGTAACAGGCCTACCATAATATAGAGTGCCTGTTGAACATTGACGGGTGAGCACCAAGTATTTATTCGAAGAGCATAGATGCCTAGATCCATGGTTCCCTGTTAACTGTCACTGATGAGAAAGGTGGAACCATAGAAGTACTTCATAAGGTTCAGAACATTCTTCGCGTGGTTCCGTCGCTTGCTATGAGTGGCCGGTGCCAAAGCTGCGGCCCATCATTAGGTTAGAGCTTTCAGCCCGCAAGCATGGGCACAGCACAGTTTAATAGTTCGGTGGAATTATGGTGCCGTTCTAATCTCTGGAAAGTAGGAACGTGGGCAATGATGACCTTGCATGAGGCCCTGATTTGGTGCATGAGCTTACTGTGCCTGGCTATCTAAAATGCCTCTATTAGGGGCCACCAAAACAGCAGGAATCAAATCAACCAGTCATTTCTGTAAGTTATCCTTCTGTGCTTGGGCTATTAGTATATTATTGCCCTTGCCTGAATACAAATCTTGCTGCTGCCTGCAGCTTTAAATCTTTCAATTCTTGTCAATTCAAGATCTGCTAGTTTGCATCACACTAATGTTGTCAATCCACAGCTGTATGCTCCCAGAACTATGATCACTACAAGGAAAGTCACTCTCCCTTGACACCCGGTCCCACGTCCAGGAGGCATGGCTACAGGCTCTTTGCCTCATCAAGCCGGATGAGTACAGCCCGGAAACACCGTGCATCAAGATATGGGAAGATTTGTTTTGCTCTCTCACTCTCTCACACCCTCAGTTATATAGTCATTCCTGATATTTCTGTCTTCATCGTTCCATCCTGTACAGTGCAGATGATAGATCATAGTAAAAGTTAGTTTTGACTGATCTGTACATCAACTACAGCAGGCTTAAGTACTTTATGGGCTCTGCCTGCCACCATAGCTGGCACTTATAGCTACTAGTGATGATACATACCACTTCTCTGATTCAATGCAATATGGTATACTCATGCTAGACCATCATAACCACTTCTGCTTGCAAACACACAAAAAAAAGCAAATTCTGCAACTCATAGAATGCACATCTTCCTCACATAATCGCTAGAAAACATCACCAAAGTGGAAAGCCTCCTGCTCATTTCTTAGGGGTTTCTACAAAGCCGGGGAAACAATCCTGGAGCGTCTTGCTGTGCTTATTGGAGGCATGCTCGGTCAGGGCCGGAGCGCGAGTGGTTTTGAGGAAAGTCTGCCTGCAGACGTTGCATATGATATCCTTGGCAGCTTCGTTCTGTTTTTTTGTGAGCTTGGTGAGCTTGAAATGAGATTTAGTAGATACATACAACTTTCAGCTGCGACTTTGCAGCACCTTTTGCGTCTTTGGCATTGCGCTCACGTTTAGAGGCGGCTTTGGCTCCCTGTTAACATATCATCCTGGGTAAGCTTATGCTTTTGAGCCTCGAGCAGAGTAGTCGCTTCAGATGAAAGAAAAGATTAGACATATAGTGAGGGCTCTTACGTTACCCATGGTGGCTGATTGTGATAAATATTTGAAAGCTGTTGCAAGAAATGGGATTGTATGGGTCTTTTTTTTCTCTTTTTTGTTTTTCGAGATTGAAGGTCAGAGAAGTTTTTTTTTTTTTTGCCCCTCCCTTTTTTTTATCTTCCCGTTTTGCTGGATAAGTCTAGACCAGGAACTGAAATACGGGCGGTGATTGGCTGGGCGGCTTCATCCAGTTACTGCGGGGATTCTGAATCACTTCAAAATCTACCCTTTTCGGCAATCCCAAGTCGGCCACATCATCAGCCTTGTTGGTAGTATTACTTTCTACACATTCCCTTGTTCACTGTTGAACATATTCTTTAGCCCTCTGGATATAATAAAAGCTGTGGCCTAAGTGAGAACTACACAATACATAACTGGCGATGAACCCATGCATGCACCTTGCATGACTTTAGCAGGCTGGCTGGGGGATCTGCATTTCTTACTGAAAATCTATCACTACAAGGTAGTAGTTTATCTTAAACAGTCCTAGATAGCTCCAATAGTAGTCCTACTACCATCCTTACTCTACCTACTCTTAGGTCCGTCCCTGCAAGCACTGACAGTCCAATTATCCACCGGGCCATGGCCTTAATAATAGTGTTCCAGTAATCACTGGCATCTGAGGCTTGACTATGGAGATCTTGTCTTAATGAGACAACTTAGACGGTGTACGCAGTAGTTATTGAATATTTGCATGATTTCGTATCACATATCAATTGAACCGTGCGAAGAGAAGATCTGTGTTCAATATTTCCAAGACTCAGAATTCAAGCCACATCTGACTGACAACTTAGTTCTCGCAGATCCAATGTTGGCGTCAATCCAAGAACTGGTCCTCGACAAGACTCTGCCCTGTCTTCTCCAAGAGTAGTCGTAAGGAGTCCCTATCTTCCTCGTCGCACTTGGGTCCTTCCTTTTCCCACTCGTGAGGGACAAAGTCTGGTTCAAGATACGGACTGGGTCCGTAACCATCATAGCAGGCCATGTACCTATTTTTAAACAAGCCAATCGTGATTTCAGCCTCCTTTTCGAATGGCACACCTTGATACCAGTCGCTGCTGCCGATGACAAAATGCCTCAGAAGAGGTAGCTTTGTTCGGAAGCAGTCAAAATAATGATGCCACCGCTTATCGTAGGAGAGGTAGTATTTTCGCCGCGTCCGGCCATCATCCTTTCGGCGGGTTTCCATTTCACTCTTCTTGAAGGGGCACCTGTCGGCCATATGTTCTTCGGCAAGACACACATCGTATAAAATTGCGCAGTCGTCAAAGTACAGGTCAGTTAGAGTGGCTGCATGTGAGACAATCCATTCAAGCTGAGAGTCCCGCACAAAGCAATAATTACCAAAGGCGAGGGACTCGAGGTGCGGAAAGTGAACCTCGCTTAGCTCCAGCTTAGGATAGAATCCGAAGTAGTTGCCGCAGTAGAGCGTCAGATGCTCAAGAGATGATGCGGATGGTTTCAGCCACACTGATGGCAGCTGCGCGAAGAAGTCATGGGGCTCAGGGAATACGTCGAGGTCGTCCTCAGGGGCGGCTTCATTGTGCTCCGTCACAATGCTTAATCGGAGAGCGCGTATATTCTGCAGCACTTTCTTGATATTGGCAGATATTCGGTCGTCATTGACATTAATATCTTGCATATTGCGAATACCGAGTTCGCGCAGAGGCACTTCGAATGAGGCCAACCATTTAAAGAAGACTTGAAGAGTTTTTGTGCGAAAGGCGACGGTCTCTGGATGCTCCCTCATCCAAGATTCACGTCCCGTACTACAATGCTTGTCGAACCGCAAGACGGCGCTTTGCACATTTGGACAGTCTTTGAATTTCGCGATTCTGTCCTTGAAATCCTTTGTCAATTCGACTTCCTCCTCGTCATAGGAGTCCTGAGGCTTGTTAACATGCAGCGCTCATTGACCTGTGGGCAATAGGCACTGACATAATCATCTTCACATGTATTGACATACACCTTCCTAACCATTTTCTTGAAAGTTGCATTATTCGTAATGCTATCGACAGCCTCATAACTTTCTTCGTCCGGAAACAGATGTAGAGTGTTAAATAGCTGTGGAGTGGCAAACTGTGATAGAACGCGACTTGTTTCCCGCAGCGCCTTCAGGGATGACCGGTCAAGGAACGAGACAATGCGAGCGAGGAGCTCGCTAGGAAGAACGGTGATGGAAGCCATATTATATGAGCAAGTGACGAGAACAAAGTCAGGGGCGCACAGGGAATTTAAATCTTGGTGAGCTATGGATTCACAATCATGTCCAGGGTCTTGAGATAGTTGTTTAGACTTGATCAAGAATAGTTTTGTTGCGGCGTCACTTGGCAACCTCTAGGCTCCCGGGGGAAGGATTTCTGCCTAGAGAATATAGCCGCACTGAGGAGGCAAGGAACACATCGTTATTAAGGATAATTAACGTCCTTTAGCACTAAGACTGTGCTCATTCTGAGAAACCCCGTCATCTTACAATTGTTAAAGAAAAGCTTCAAAATCAACATGTCAATGCTTTCCTTCCTCTTTGTTGGCAGGTCATCCGGAGACTGTCTGCTGGAACCACGGAGCTGATTCTGATTATGCTCGCTGAAACTCGATCTTTCTTCGATCCTACTGCACCAATTCCATAAGAGCGGGAGCAAGCTTGACCACTCCAAGATATCTGGGAATGTGTTGAACACTCCTGGTAGACCTTTAACTCTGGACCTTGGACAATGGAGAGCTCGCGAAACCTGCCACTGTCTCCCTTGTTTCAATTCAGGAATGTGCTGGGTTCCAGTGGAAGTAGGGCCAGTCGTTGCAGACAGGCAGTTTTGGTTGCCCTGAGATTGCAGATGACCTGTGTGTGCTTTGAGATGAGGTTGCTGGTTCTAAGAGGGGGAGCTGAAGAAAGTCAACATTCCACAACTGAGTTCAGAGGATACGGTGAGAGAGAATGAAGAACATATAACCACTAGCAACAAATATTGGAGCTGATTTATCCTCTCGACCACCTGAGGATCACGACTGAGCTCCTCATATTTTGGTCCTGCTCCCATAGACACCCCCACATCGGCATTTTGATGCATCTCATCTGCGTATGTAGCATTCGGGACAACATGAGGCGCACCATAGCGCAAAGTGACTCCCAGTAGTATAGACAGGTTATGCCAGCATTCAGCCCGCTTGTATAAGAAAGCGGCATGAGGGGTATAGGCTCTCGATCTTGTGATGGATGCCGTGCCGAGAGAATGCTGCCGTGATGCCTAAGGCACTCACAGCTCCTGCACGACCAATCATCAAAAAAAGTCGCAGCCCCCTTGTCCATCTCACGCGTCTCGACCAGCTCGTCCTCAACCATCGAAGCCTTCTCTGATGTTATGGACACCAACGCGCTTATTGATCTCGTGCACGAGGTGCAGGGTCAGCTTCGGGTTGACAAGGTGAACGAGACCCACAGAACGGGCCGTCTCTGCCAGTGGGTGTCGTCTTTGCATCCCGACAAGCTTCCCTGCCAACTTGACGGTACCTTTCACCATGGCGCATTTAATGCCGGCATGAAAATGGTCTTCAGTGACAGCACTGCCTGGATGGTTCGTTTCCCTCGTATAGGGAAGGTCTGTGACGACTACACCGACGAGAAGGTTGCCATGGAGGTGACGGCCCTGAGTCTCATCCGCAACAGGACTAACATTCCCGTCCCGAGAGTCCAGGCGTGAGGTCCCGCTGCCAGCAACCCACTTGGTCTAGGCCCCTTCATCATAATGGACTTTATTGACGGCGTGAGCCTTAGCGACCTTCTCCTGGACCCCAACGCCGAGCGCCCCAGCAGAGTCATGAGGGAGGACGTCAGCGATCGTGATATTGAAGTTATCTACAGACAGTTGGCGAATTTCCTGCTTCAGCTTTTCAACCTCGATTCTGACCGGATTGGCAGCCTGCCGTCGCCACAGATTGAAGCCAAAAGCCCTACTCCGCCACGGCCACTAACATTTAAGGCACATAGCATCCTACAAAATGGAGGAGTTGACACTTTCGGTACGTCTTGTTGCCTCCTTTTCCCTCCTCATCCCTTATGTCCTGATCGAGTGCGTCAACTAAGCACATGATGTCTAGGTGACCGAGCCAAGGGGTTTGCGACGACCGCCGAGTATTTTCAATACGTCGCCGGGCAGGACTGGGAGCAGCTCGTTCACCAGCCGAACTCGACTGTTGGTCCATATGATGCTAAAAACAAATATTTGGTGTTCAAGGTCCTAAAAAGCCTGATACCGGACTTGGTCCACGCGAAGTATGACCGTTGCAAGTTTAAGCTGATTTGTGACGACCTCGGCTTGGCGAACCTGATTGTCCGTGGCAGGGAAGACTTCACTGTCGTTGGAGTAGTGGACCTCGAGTGGTCATACATCGGACCCGCCCAGCTGTTCGGCTCAGCACCATGGTGGCTTCTCCAAGACAGGCCCGTCAACAGCACGTGGGACTACAAGGGCGACAAGCCGCCCCAGATTGCCGCCCGGTACTTTAAATGCCTAGCGATTTTCATATGTATCTTGGAGGAGGAAGAGGCAAAAATGCCAGGGCACGAAGAGAGAGAGCTCTCCAATCTCATGAAGTGGTCGCAAGCCTCCGGGGTCATGTGGCTGCACATACTCCTCTCATCTGGCTTCAACGACCATCGCAGCTTTCCTTTTACACAGCTGCGCCAACATGTGGGGGCTACTGAGTGGGCAAGGCGTGAGAAGGAATTTGAGAACGCAAAAGAACTCGAGGCATTCGCATCGCGGAAGGTGAGCGAGTTGGATAAGTATGATGAAGCCTTGGAGAAGATGGAGGAGAACAAAGCGCTCAATCGGCACTAGTTCAATCCACCAACAAAGCGTTTGCTTCGTGCGGGGAGGAAACAGTAGTATCACTGAGTTTTTGCTACTATCTCTTTTTGAGCATTATCAGGGAATGGGCATGGAGTCAATTGATGGTGGGATGTCAGTACGGGGAACATGTATTGAACTGCAAAGGGACCTTATATGAGGCAGTGTTGGAAAGACTGGAGTATGTAGAGAGATGACGCCCAAAATATATCACATTAGACGTCCAATGGAGTCGGAGATCCTGGATAGCGTAATAAGCTATCGATTGGAAATGAATGGTCATAGTCTGCATCTTTATTGCCAAGGCACTGATTTGCTGCCACGAAAAGGAGGGGAACAATAAAGAAGCTCCAAATCCACAGCTTAGACTCATCTCCATCCATGTGTTTATCATTATCTATTCACTAATCAAGCACTATTGGTTTACTCAAAGAGTCCAACAGTACTCTTAAGCTACGACGATCATGTTCTCCACTTTTGTCGCCATTTCCCCGGATCGCTACGACAACAACAACAACAACAACAAAACACGTCACATCAACGGGTCCTCCTCCTCCTCCGCCCCAGTTCCTCCACCTTCTAAACGCAACCAGGTCGCACGAGCTTGTGACTGGTGCCGTGTGCATCGCATTAAGTGTGACGACATCTTGCCCTGTCAGAATTGTCGCAATCGAGGGGGTCATTGTACCAAAAAGAGTGCAGAAGTCCGCACGCTGCCACATGCTGTGAGGTTGTACCAACTCTCTGAATGCGTTAGCTACTCAGAACTAACAACCAAAATAGAGAGATTGAGCGATTACGAAAACGCGTCCAGGAACTTGAAAAACAACTCGAAAATGCTACCGATACTGTCTCCAACGGTGAAGACCGGACGATTCGCAAACAAAGCCGACAGTCGGGGTCAAAGAAAGGATGGGATGGAATTCATACACGCACCGCACACTCCTCACAAACCCAATGGTATGGGCCCTCGTCGGCCTTCTACTTTATCGGTCGCATGAGCGCATACCTCAGCGCCGTTCTCGAACAGCCTCAGGACGATCATAACATGCAGCCCAATTCCGCCAGTCGCACCTTTACTAGTCCTACCTTGACTGAACATGTTCCGGAAGAGCTACCGGCGCCTTCTACGTCTGCAGATGGTCCTGCGGGGTCAGAGATATCTCTCAATAGCATCGAGGAAGATTTTTTCCTGAATCTTTTCTGGCATTCATACCATCCGACATACCAGATTCTTGATGAGGCCGAGTTTCGGGAACATTACAAATCTCTCTGGGTGGATTCGGCCACGACGCGAAAATCTTCTGCACTGGTCGATATAATCCTCGCTCTGTGTATGCAATATGGCGTCGCATTGACTCCGGACAGCAGCGTTGATCCCACCATCACCTCCGGCCGACCCGACGGTCATGTCGACATCAACGACGCAAGTATTGCGGGTCGATGGTACTACCGTCGGTCGCAAACCCTCCTCATTTCGGAATTAGAAAGTCCGTCCATCACGACTCTCCAATGCCATATCTTTTCGGTCGTCTACCTGTGCAACGCCTCCTTTCAGAACATGGCGCACACTACCCTAGCCCTCGCGGTGCGCACCGCACATATTCTCGGTCTACATCTCGAACCGCGTGAGAACCTACCACGTCCCCAGCGAGAGTTGCGCAAACGCATCTGGTGGACGCTGTATACGATCGAAAGCAAGACATGCATGAAACTAGGCCGACCGTGCTCCTTGCCTGACATGACTGCGACTTGCCAACTGCCTGCCGACGATCATGAGCTGGCTCGACTGTCGGTGTCAAACATCGCTGCCTATGGCGACAAGGTGACGTGGTTGACCTACAGCCGCCTCCTCACGTCGTTGGTGCTAGCCGCGCAGGCGGTTTATCTTAGATTTTACGATGAATGTGCTGAGATTCTGGCTGCTAATGATGCGAAGAGTCTGTACACAGATTCAACTTGTCTGGAAGCCCTGGCTGAATTCCTCACGTCACAGATGGACGGTATCCGGGAATGGTTACGCAATGTTCCCGATGCCATGAAGACCAAACGCAAAGATGGTGGAGAGCCGTTCTCAACCGACAGATCTGGACTAGAGCTGGAACGGTATGCGCCCTCGTGGCTGCAGCGCCAACGGCTTCTCCTGGAGCTTCTCTACCACAACCTCTCTATGAACATCTACCGGCCCTTCATCTGCTTCCCATCCATGTCAACCACCAGCTTCCACAGCACACCTGTTGCGGAAGGACATGCAGACTCTTGCGTCAAACATGCCATTGCCATCACACACATCCTTCGCCAAATTCTGACCGCCACCGACTTCCTCAAAGGCTGGTACGAGGCCTTTCAATGGCAATGGAACTCGACTCTCTCCATGGTTGGTTTCATCCTTGCCTACCCCTCACATCCATCCACTCCAGCAGCCCGCGCGGCCATCGACAGCGCTATCACCGTCTTTGAGGTATTTGGCAACAACTTTGCTGTCGCGGGGAGCGCCGCGAATGTGACTCGGGGACTCGTCGCCAAGGCGGACTTTCTCAGCGGCCGATTGGGCGCGGGTGTCGGAAATGCAATCACGCTGACTCCCCCATTCCCGGACCAGATGGAAGGATTCTTAGGGCTGGTCGGGAACGATGCGGGGAGTTTGATGCTGGCAGATGAGCCCTCGGCCATGTTTCAGAGCACGCTGGCGGGAGCCATGGGATTGGCGTCCAGTGTCGATTCGTTCTACAGTTTTGAGCCCTTGTATGCAGGGTCGAGAAATCTGGCCGATGCGTGGAATTTTAGCCACAATTGATCTTTTATGTTGATGTCAAATTGACGATGAACAGACACTCATGTCGATCCAGCTATAGAAACCGGTTTTCTTCATGCATTTATCCAATGGGTCAAATAAATAAGTACTCCCAGTCTATCTTTTCGATGCCTATCATTCCCCTAGCCCAGCTTCCGTCCTCTGAATTAGTTCATTGTGATGACAGCCCGGAACCTGACTGTTCCCTTCAACATTGCCTCTGTGGGTGATTCGAATTAACGCTGGTATTGGGATGCCTTCGGACAGTCAAACTCACCAAATGCCTCGTTCGCCTTTTCTAAAGGAAACTCCTCTACCATGCAGTTGATATTGTGCAGCTCAGTAAAAGCAATCGCGTCTTCCGAGTCAGTGGCATGACCAGATGGCCAAACCTGAACCGAGAGCGCATATTTAAGCTGGACACAATTGAGTAATTGCCCTTGCAACCATCGAGGATCACTTACCATGGTGACTGTATCAATCGGGACCTCTCCCGGCACTATGACATCTCCATCAGCACACTCCATCAACCCAAGGCAAATTCAATAAACTGACCAGACAAAATCAATAACTTCCCCAGAATCCCCAGCCCCTTCAACAACGGACTCATCACCTCCGCCGTCGGCGCTGTCGAAACAACCAACGACACCCCGCCCAGCTTCTGTAGCGCTACCCCTGCATCTTCCTTGCTCGAATCAATATATCCGTGCGCACCCAACTCCCTCACAAACTTGTCCTTTTTTGCGTCTCGTGAGATAGCAACAACCCGATACCCCATCTTATTCGCATACTGGATGGCGAGGTGGCCTAAACCGCCGAGAGCTTGGATGGCGACGGTCTCGCCGACAGGGATATTCATGTGCCGGAGGGAATTGAAGACGGAGACGCCGGCGCAGAGGATGGGGGCATATTTTGCTGCTGGGACGTGGGACGGGACGCGGACGGCGGCTTCAGGGTTGAGGAGGCAGTATTCTGCATCTGCAATCACCAAATCAATCTTATTCCCAGGGGAGAGGGGAAGGGAAGAGGAAGGGGATGGACGTACAGCCGCCATTCTTGGTCTCGCCGTTAACGACCTGCGAATCACACATTTGGTACCAGCCTTTGCGGCAGGCTTTGCATGTTCCTTCTCACGGTGAGTCTCAAGTAGGAGAGGATGATGAGGAGGAGATACCATCATGTCCCCCATGCCATGCGCCTCCAATGCGATCCCCGACTGTCCAGCCAGAGACGTGCTCTCCAACGGCAGCTACACGGCCGATGATCTCATGACCTGGCACGATGGGACTGCGACACATCCATCATTAGCATTGTCCACCAGAAAAGGAAGAGAGGAACATACAATCCCCCACCCATAACATTACTCTGCGCAAACACATCCGAGAAGCATACGCCGCA
This sequence comes from Aspergillus thermomutatus, assembly GCF_002237265.1. Taxonomy (NCBI): domain Eukaryota; kingdom Fungi; phylum Ascomycota; class Eurotiomycetes; order Eurotiales; family Aspergillaceae; genus Aspergillus; species Aspergillus thermomutatus. Next base: position 26,165 of record NW_020798152.1, on the reverse strand, counting down.
TGCTTCCACCTTCACAAGAATCTCATTCGGACTGGGCGGCGTGAGAGGGGCTTCTTCGATGACCAGTGGGGCGCCGGCGAATTTGAAGACGGCTTGTTTATAGACTTGGGGAATGGTCATCTTGTCGTTGTTTACAGAATATCTCTATGTAGGTGAGAGTGGATGGAATGTCTAATAGAAAGTAGATCACAGACGAGCTGCGTTTATAACCACGCTTCCACCACCAGTCAAGCGGGGTAAGTACTTCTGCTCCGGAGTTATCATGCCATAACCTGTCACAGTTGAGATATGCGTTGAGATGGCTATCTCTAAGCTGTCATCTCCCCTGGTTTAGGCTGATTCTTTGTGATGGGCTGGAGTCTGGAAGGAGTTGCCGGAGTTAGTGACAGAAGAGGAAAGTTAGGGCTGGGGTTTTTTAGCATGAAGGATGGTTAATAGTGGAGGTAAAACACGCTGAAGAGAACAAGGTGTTAGGTTAGCTCAGTAATGTAGTCCCACACCTATCTGACCCAGCCGTGTCACGTTGTCAAACATTTCTGATACTGCGGCCTGGATGTCAGCTACTATGGTTGTGTCTAGTCTCTAGAGGATATTGGCTGAGAAGATGGCCACACAGAGGAGAAACCATCAGAGGCCAGTTACTGTGGGCTTGGGGGCGGAGTCTTCTGTTAAGGTTGGTTCATTTTCATTCTGAACAGAGGTGGATGACAGGGAGGTGTTATTCTCTATATCTGTGCCTTTGGAAACTATGATCTTTTTAAGCTGGCCATTCAGGCTTCCTGAACTAGGTGTGACTGATAGTTCAGTCATAATATAGCCTTAATTCAGTTGGTCCAAGCAGTTGAAGTCAACTCAATAAATGCCGGATGCGCTGCCTTGAGTATATATATTACAGAAGATGGGAACCTTAGATACCTAATAGCATCTTCTAAAGCACATAACAGAATGCATTCATTCATAATCAGCATCCTTACTCATACTAAGCATTCAGTGTATGATGTGCAGTGGATATGGATTATAGTGTTTATTAGCCATCTTGACTACCTATTATCCTGTGGGCCGGAGTTGCCGGAGTTCATCCCAAACAAGTAATTAGAGGCTCCCATAATGCAGCAGTACCATTAAAAAGGGACAGGAATAACTCCATAGTCTCCATAAGAATGTCATCTCTATGTTCTGACCAATTATTAGCTTGCAAAATAACCAATTTCCAACTCTGCTTCAAAATCAAATATATCTTTAGATTAAAGATTCATAATGAAGACTAGTTCATACAGAGCTGCTGCACTCCCGATGCCCGAGTTCCATAGGCCACTAATATTGGAGAATCATCACACCGATGCTTCTTGTAAACCATTGTCTGCTAAGAGATATGTCAGATGCACAGCTGACATCATCGCCGGGCTTAGATGGGTACTAATATTGACATAGGTATGCAATTATGTTGAGGAACATTTACCTACGTACGTGGTCACTTTCCACTACTTCCTAACACTGATGGCCTACTCATAATAGCCATGAAGACTATCCTACACTTGTCTATATTTCCCCCAATAGACACCTCAACCAAAACATGACCATCCCACAGCTGTGAACGGTGTTGACCCATCTCCACGCTTGGGACCTGACAAGCTTTAGCCCAAACCTCAGAGTAAATGCTACTACCTAATGTAGCAAGATCTGCCATGGAAAAAAAAAAAAAAAAAAAAAAGGTATCAGAAGAGCTATCGGAGCCATCTTCCACTGACAGCAAGGAAATCGAGAGCGGCCCTTTCGACGCCCCCTTCCAGGCAAATGTTCACTGATGAAGGCGTTGATGAGGTGAACCAAGACTCAGATTTATAGTGCGCAGATAAACAGGTACAGAAACATGCATGCAGTCTTGACAGTTCATCCTCAGATCGCCTGGTTCGCTTTTACAAAGGATGGGCCCATTATCAGTTATGTAGTGATTTCCAAGCAAATCCCCCCTGGAGCTTATATAAACTGTATCCCGCCTGTGCTGCCATCAACCTAGTTATTTTTAAAGTCTGATCCAGCCAGAGTAATTATCTTTAGCTATTCCTACAGGTCACAGATCTCAAGCATTCAAGGTGTTGGTAGCCCTGGGCAGGTAGACTTCCAATGAACCATGATCCACTTGTGTTGTATGCTCTGATCTTGCACATGTAATGAAGAAATGAGTATGGTTCTTCAAGTCTCTGGTGCCTTTCCTGGCTATATATGACCGCCATAGAGTTGGATTGGATTAGAGGTACTGTGTGGCTGATGACCGCGTGGCAGCAAGAAAGAAGTTAAGAACTTTCTAACTTTCCTAGCAGATCTCAAGAATGCCCTAAAGTCCATTAGAGGCCATAGTGAGCTGTTAATTACCCTGCCTGCCTCTTATTAGTGTCTTCGACACTTTGGTATTGCGAATAAGAACACCACATGAACTACTTCAATATCATGACCTGTAACCTTCATAGCACCTGGGACTGGGGAATAAGTACACTAGCAAGTCCCTGAATGCGTAAAATAATCTTACTGAGATTAAAAGAGCTGGACCTCCTGTAGAGAAATAATATTGATCATCCAGAGTGGTGAGGCTAATGTATGATAACAAGGAGACTCTTAACCTCAAAATATACTATGCTCAGCGACCATATCTTATAGGTGTCATGGTATGTGCCATGAGTAATGTCCTGGAGGACGGCATCTATTCCAAGAGGCTAGGTCAGGTCAGCCAACACAATGTCAGAAAACTCAGAATATACCCTGGGATGTTGCTTTTGCTCAGCAAAGACATCAAACCCGTCGATGACATGTCGACAAGAAAGATAACCACCTATAATGATCCTAACCTTAGTTCTGCCTGCAACCACACTGGTTGCACAGTGTGAATTTGTACTATGTTTATTTAGATAGACTGAATATTAGATTACCTGGTAATCTAAAAAAGAGAAGAGAATTAGAGAAAATAGTGATCACTAGGCGATAGTGAGCATAATGGGTAGAACGGGTGCATCGATCTGAACCCATAGCGGGTTTTGACCCCCAGACCCAGACCAGACCCGCTATGGGTTTGACTTTGGGCCGCGCCGGAACAGGTCTGCGGGCCGTGTGCCCATCCAGTATCTATAAGAGCCTATCTCAGTAGTAGCACCGAATAGATCTAGGAGATTGTGCCATGGAATTCAAGCTGTAAAGCAATCTGATTCAAATAAACCCAAACCTTCCAACGCACTACGGAGTAACATCCACAAGGTCCTTGTTCAATATCGGGAAAAAGTCAATTGGTCTCCAAGGCTGATGGGTGGCGCGATAAATTGCGGAAATATTCGTAAATCTTCACATACTAAGCCCAATACAGCTCATCGTGGCACAGGTTTCACATGGGCCTGACAGGATTGCTATTACAGGGATGAAGTTGGTAATAGTAACCGAATCAATCTGTTAGACAGGTGTTTCCTCATGTCTTTTGCAAGAAAGTGGTGATACTGTCAGAATTGTAATGTTGTAAATAGGCGCCATAATATGACCACTTGGTTAGGATTGCGCAGATTTGAGCACATTACTAGATAAATTAGTCCCATCACAAGGATTAATTTGATAGTGGCTGCACTTCTCCACTTAGTCTACGCGAAACATCTACCCAATCAAGCGCTTTGGCTATGTCGACAGCTATCATGGACAGTGTTTGATGCAGTAGAACACTGTTGCTTTTCCGAACCTTGCTACATCTGACTTCGTCGCCCGAAGAACAGGGCTGTTCAGTGTTTGTTCCTTCTTTCTTCCCTTCATTGATCATTTGGTTGCTTGTGCAATGACTTTGACTGTCCTGGATCTCCATCACAACCACAACACTGCCGAAATAATGGACGCAACCAACGCAGGCAGGTCCACAGAAAAGGCCGTCAGTACCCGTACGACGGACAACATTGAGGCGACCTCGGAGACACTGAGTCTGGAGGAAAAGAACGAGAAGGAAGTCATCGAGCATCCGGATGAAATCACCCAAGATGCCCAGATTGGAGTGCAAAAAGCCGAAGCTACGGCCCTGGTGTGGTCCAAGACCGCTTTGTATGCCACATATGCCTGGTAAGTCGCAGCAATCCGACTCTCTGGCCAGGCACAGACCTTGGAGATTCTGTCGTACCTTGAACATATGAGGAAAACCGGAGTAATATGCTGACCGAAATGCTCTAGGATCTGGGTATGCTTCTTTATCCTCGCCCTGCAATTATCCATTAGCAGCAATATGATCTATTACGCCTACGCAAGCTTCTCGACGGCCCCCCAGATCTCCCAGGCCTACATCCTCTCCACCATCATTGGTGGGGTGATCCAGCTGCCCATCGCAAAGATTCTCAACCTCTGGGGCCGTGCCGAGGGCTTCCTTATTTTCCTCGTCGTCCTCATCGTCGGTATTATCGTGATTGCGTCCTGCAATGGCCCCAATGGCTTTGCAGCCGGATACACGCTGTATTGGATCGGTTACAGTAATCTCAGCTTCATCTTGAGTGTCTTTGTCGCCGACGCGTCCGGGCTGCGAAACCGAGCGTTTGTCTACGCCTTCATTGGCACCCCTACCATCTGTACCGCTTTTGTCGGCCCGCTAGCTGCTGAGGCGTTCTATGCCCATTCCACGTGGCGGTGGGCTTACGGCTGCTTCGCTATCATCATCCTCTTCACTTTTGTGCCACTTGCACTTGTTTTCAAGTTCTACCAGCACAAGGCAGAGAAGATGGGAGTCTTCGTCAGGTCTCCACGCGGCCGTACGCCCCTACAGTCGTTCATGCATTACTTTCATGAGTTCGATATCGTCGGCGCCTTTCTCCTTATGGCCGCCTTTGTCCTTTTCCTGCTGCCCTTTAGTCTCGAGACCTACGGCTACAGCGGGTATTCCTCGGCAACCTTCATCAGCATGGTTATCATCGGTGTTCTGCTCTTCCCAGTCTTTGCTATATGGGAGAAATTCTTTGCCAAGACCGCTTTTATCAAGTGGCAACTATTCAAGAACCGGACTGTCCTCGGGGCCTGCGTCCTATCCGCCGTCATATTCTTCAACTATAACACATGGAATCAGTATTACTACTACTATATACAGGTTGTGTATAACCTGGATACATCAAAGACTGGATACATGACGGAAATATATGGCGTGGGGTCGACCGTTTGGGCGGTCCTATTTGGTATCTGGATTCGTCAGACTAAACACTTCAAGAAAATATGTCTGTTTTTTGGTGCACCGCTGATGCTGCTTGGCGCTGGTCTCATGATCCACTTCCGTGGCAGCGCGAGCAAGATCGGCTACCTGATTATGTGCCAGATCTTTATTGCCTTCGGCGGCGGTACCCTTGTCATTGGTGATGAGATGGCTGTCATGGCCGCCGCCGACCGCGATGGCATCCCCATGATGATCGCCATGATCAGTCTGTCCGGTAGTTTTGGCGGGGCCATTGGCTACGCCGTTGCCGGCGCCATTTACTCCAACACCTTTCCTCAGGCTCTGCTCAGCGCCCTTCCCGACAACGCAAAAGCGGACTATGCCACCATTTACCTCGGCGGCTCTACCGCTCAGTTGATGTACCCCCCTGGCAGTGATACCAGAAATGCTATCAATCACGCGTGGGCAGATAGTCAGAAGTACGAGTGTATCACGGCCGCCGTCGTTGTTGTCCTCGCTTTCCCGGCCATTGCTGTGTGGAAGAACTACAATGTCGATAGGAAACAAGTCAAGGGCACGGTCATCTAGAGTTGCTGTCAAAGGTGTGAGTGTTTCTTCAAGTTATTTTCAAATATGCACCCCTGAGAGTTGCCCATCTGTCACTGGTTCGAGGCCGGACATACCGGAGGGCTTGTGGCTACATTAGAAGTAGATACTTACCTGATTGAAAGTTATGCACGAAGGATCCTTGATCATTCAAGTTTAACACTGATCATCCCGAATCTCTTGACTCAGGCTATAAAGTTTCTTCTGTATATTTAGGCATCAACTGCTGTAGATTAGTTTGTTAAGGTCCCTTACACCCCAACACCCTCTACAGTTCTCTGCGAGGCTAATGGTAGTCTCGTCCTCCAGCGATTGAATGCTAGCATAAGAAAATCTCGTCCAGCACGCCCTTTGCCTTTGGACCATTATTGAGCGCTGTGATACTGATCTGATGCTGAACCATGCAAATCACAAGATCATTTACTGATTCAGCTCCAATCTAGCCAAGCTTTGGCTTTGAAAGAGATATACTTCTCCTCTGTGTGAATCGTGCACATATGGGATCCTCACCATACATAGGACCAACTAATATACCCCCGTCAGCTCGCAAGGTGAATACCACTGATGGCTCTACTAAAGACAAGCCCCATCGCACTCGACCGTTCAGCCCGGACAGGTTGGGCCCTCTTATGGTAACTAATAACACAACATGTACGACAGGAATATACCACACTAGCTCAAAAAACGATAGGATAGGATGCTTAAGGCTACCAAACATGCCCCTTGTTCTGCTTGATGGAAATGACATCGATGTCTCGCCAAAGGACGACCCCGATATACCCCGCAACCCAAACCGCGGTTCCTACTGCCAACATCCTCACCTGAGCGTCACCGTAGGCATGTTGAATTGCAAGACGAGTCTCGGACCCGATTGGGTATGAAAGTTGGGTCGACAGGTTCGCGTAGATTTCGTTCAGATTTGGGAGCTCTTCCTCAGGAAGGTATTCCATCAAACTCGTGGGAAAGACGGCTTGCCAAATTGCAGAGGCAAACGTCAGGCCGAGCGCACCGCCCATATTGCCAAACACGCCCAACACAGCTAGACAGACGGCGACATCATGGTGCGAAGCAGCGGCCAGAATTGCCACCTCGTCGCAGACCATGATGGTGCCGGCGGCGATGGAGATGAAAATCTGACACATGACAATGAAGCCAACTGTGTGCTCCGTCTTGCAAAAGTACGTCATCAGGCTAGAACCCAGGATGCTCAGGGGGATCCCAAAATAGAGGCAGATGGGTCTGAAGCGTCCCGCATAGTGGATCAGGGCACCGACGGCGATGGAGCCCACGACCGAGCAGACAGTATAGGACTGCATGACGTAGCTGGCTTCCTCGACGCTGAGATCATTCACGACCTGCAGGTACGAGCTGAAGAAGCTATTCCAGCACCAGAAACTGGCAAAGAGCGTCGCAGATAGAATGCAAGCACCCAAGACGGTAGGATCAAGAAGGAGAGAATAAGGCACGAAGGTAATGACCGCATAATATCTCTCCCACACCACAAAGGTGATAATGAGGATACTGCCAGTTATCAGTATTGCAAAAACCCACGGTGAGCTCCAGCCTTGTAGTGCGTATAAGTTGAACGGCAGGAGGAAGAGGGCAACTCCGGTGGACAGCAGAACGAGGCCCACAGCGTCGAATTGACGGCTGTAGTAGACCAAGGACTGCAAGGCAGTGCAATCAGTATCCCTGTCGGTCTTTTGAATGAGACCCATCTTCTGTGCCTTGCGGTGATTATGCAACAAGAGGCCGAAAAGCGGGAGGGTAATGCACGGCACGAGGATTGTAAATACACCAAACGCCCAACGCCAGCCAGGGCCGTTGAGAAACTTTGCGGATATCAGGCCTGCCAACCAGCACGTAATCAAATTCGGCGAACTGACAATCGCTTGCATCAGACCCCGACTGTGCAGGGAAGAAGTGTCGGCGACGAAGACGGTCAGACTGTATTGGATGCCATTGTTCCCGACCGTCTGAAAGACCTGGGCAACTGCATAGGCCTGGACACTGCTGCACGCCGTCATCATAATGAGCCCAACTGTGGCGAGCAGGATGCAGAAAAGGTAGCCCTGTGGGCGGCCAAAGACATCAAGGACTTTGGCGAGAGTGAGGTTGGTGACGCCGCCGACGACACTACTCAGGATGCCGATGGTGGGCGTGAGCGAGTGCAGGGCAAAGGCAGATGTGACGTAGGGAGCCAGGATAACTGTAGCAGCCGACAGGACGCCCTCGACGAAGTATATGAGCCAAATCATGATGTAAGCGAAGACCAGGGCGCCGGTCGTCCATGCCCCAGTCACGGCCTCGATCTTCTGGACGCCGGGTTGAGTGTCGGTAGCCGGGTTAGACTCGACATCGTTATCAATGTCCACATTAGCATCCTCACAGTCGTTGCTGTTGTTATCGTCGAGGAGGTTCAAGTTTTCGTCGTCGCCCAGGGGAGTGTAGGAGGTTGGTTGGATGCTGACGTGATCGGTGGCTAGCAGCCTCATGGCCTGCTCACTCTGGGTGCGCCACCAGAGACTGACTTGTTGCTTGAACAGACAGACAGAAGGGGACCTTGGCAAACAAGTTAAGAGGTCGACTAGGGGATTGTATGATGCGAGAGTATGAGCAGATGATGAGTGGATTAGAGAGTGGATGAACAAGCGCATACTCTACGGTGAAGCTGGCTAGAATGCGTTCAATTGCCTGAATATCTAAAAAAAAGCACTGTATGCGTCTTGCAAGATCTCATATCCTGTAAGTTATTAATTGGATGAAATACTACAGTAGCTTAACTTTGTCAACTAGGAGACGAAACTGAACATCCTGATGGAACTTGCTCACTCTGTAATCCTTCTCATGCATGCCTATATTAGCTTACAAATAACCTGCTCACTGGATATGAATGAGGGATGAGGTCTTGTCCATAGTCTCTGAAAATAGTGATATAGAAAAGGTAGAGTACTGGAGAGCAGTGAAGAGTAGCCACTAAGATAAGTACTTGGTATTTTTCCCAGGCTTTTACAAATATCATAATTAGAAATATCTAGCACACATGAAGATAAGTTAATGTATTATTCCAGTGGATGAACACACCTCTCAAGTTGGTAGTATATTCCAAGGGTGTCTATATCCCATCAGCTTACTAGGTATTACGCTGGGACGGCTCCTGTAGGATTGACCGAACATAAATAACCAATGATAATAACCTCAATCTAGCTCACTTAGCAGGCTGTCTCAGAGCCACCGTCGCTAGTGCAGTAAATAACATTGGTGTGGGGACCGCATGCATGCAGTATGATGACTTTTACGAGGAAGCCAGTAAACACTGTGACTAGTGTGCAATTTGCTATCTCATGATCATGAGTCTTGAAGATTGGACTACTAAATTTCGATCATCGTGGGCTGCATTGTCCTCTGGAGCCAACTCTGCTTTGATACAAATGCAGCATGAATAAGTGGCACATGAGGGTTATCCATTCCATCAAACAGATGGAAGGCTCCTGGCCAGACGTGCAATTCACATGTGGAACCACAACGCCACATTTTCATGGCGTATAGGACGGCAGGGTCACGAAATACCTCACACTCGGCAGCATCAATATAGGTGGGTGGAAGATTTGACAAATCGTCTGCCCGGGACGGCGCCTGATACGGGGTAACCTTGTCGGTTCCCCGGTCGTCTCCAAGCACATGAGCCCACGCCATGCGGTTCGAAATACCGCACCATGGGCTGCCGTATTCGAACTGCTGGTCCGAGAGACTGTCGCATCGATCATCCAGCATGGGGGACAGCAGCATCTGGCCCTTGATGGGCGTCGCGGGAGATTTCCTGTCTCGGGCCATGAGGCATATGGCTGCGGCCAACGCTGCGCCACCAGACACGCCCAAGACAACGATGCTAGCTGAATCAATACCCAAACTAGCGGCGTTGTCAGATGCCCACACAAGTCCGGCGTAGCAATCCCGAGCTGGCCCGGGGGCGCGAGTCTCTGGCGCAAGGCGATACTCGACGGACACGACAACGCACTCGATGCCCTTGAGGAGATCCAACAGTTCGGTGACGGCAGTGAAGCGGTCACCAGAAATCATGCCGCCGCCATGGATGTGGTACAAAGCGGGCAATGCAGCCGAGGTTGGTTCCTTCGGGGCAAAGACTGATAGGATGACGCTGTTGCCATCAGGCCCGAGAATAGAATGCTGCGTATGCTTGAGGTGTGGTGCGCCCTTCATGATAGTGTCGGCATTGTAGACGAATCGTGTGTCGTCTCCGCCAGATGATGCGCCGCGCATGAAGTCGAGATCCACCACTTCAGGGAGCAGACATGAATCGATGATGGGCACGAGGGTGGGGTCGATGGCTGGTCGCGGGATCTTGATCCTAGAATCAAGCTGTGCTGCTTTGGAATAGGGAAAAGAATAGGTCGATAGTTCTTCAGCCATTTTTGAAGTAGTATTAACGTTGGGAGAGGCGAGCAAGTCTGCACAGGGCTATTAGAGGCACCTTTTAAGTGAGAAAAGTATCTCTATACTGCCCCTCTGCTATTGTGGATCTGCGAGTTAGTGTGAGTGTATACAGTGCGTGCAGAGTAAAATGGGAGGACATACAAGGGGCGAAGCCACGATCCACCAACTTGCTGTACTTGTCATTAGACTGCCCCATTTGTCCAGCCTGCACTATTTTAATAATTAATAGGTGCACCCATAGTGTATCACGCTAGCTCCGCGTATTCATGCAATACAGCCAATACCGGGTGAGTCATGCCACTTTCCTACCACTAAAATCCCATGTGGAACTGCAATATCCGAGGGTCGGAGAGTGGTGAAGTACCTTGGGGTGACGTGGGCTCCGTGTATGGCCTTGGATTATCAATGGCGGCTCAAAACTACAGAAACCATACACAACATCGTGCTTAGAGGTTCACGAGGGGTAGTCTTCTCTGTCTTGGTCTAAGCTGAGGAGGGTGAGCCACTGCCTTGATTCCTATTGTCTATGGGTTTCCACAATGTCTGCAGCTCATTCTTGTAAAGTCCGAGCTTTTCGTAGTATGCGTAATCTCCGTCACCTCTCATTGATACTTCTCAAAGTATTTCCTGACCCCTTGTTTGACAATGTCGACAAAGCCGTCCTCCAGGACACCCTCCTGCCAGCTGAAACCAAGCGCCATAATTCCGTCCCCACCAGTGGCAACGGTGACAGTGACTGCAGCGCCAGTGACTGCAGAACTTCGACTGAGCAGCACTTTCCCTACTTGCCAGAGAGAAGCATTCTCCTCGGTCTTGGCAGCAACGGCGGGCGAGAAGACTCCAACATTCGTTACCTCGAAAGCTGCATCGCGAGGCTTTCCAAGCATGGAATTTAAGATGAGGGAGACGTCTGGAATGGTCTTGAAGATGGCAACCGACGTGTAAGGCTCTCCAGAGGGCGAGACGTTGCTGAGGTAGTCATTTATCGATTTCGAAACTTGTTGAGCTCCGGACCACACGTCTGCCAGGCTCAGATCCCGTGAGATCTGATCGGGGCATGTGAGCCGCGCTCTGGTGGCATCAAAATAAGATCCAATCGCAACATTAGCGACTTCGTGAGGTAGCTTGAGCCATGGCCGTAAGTTGACCGGGATAATGCAGGTGAGTGCCTCCACCGTTGATGGAAGGTTCCCGAACAAGACCGTGGCGACAACGGACGACAGAGTGGAGGTGACTGATAAATTCCTCTCTTTGCATTCTTGAACGAAGGCTTTGGAGGCGCTCGGGGAGAGGTAGAAAGACGCCCAGTGGGACTTGCAAGGGCCGTGGATGGAGTTACCGGTCCATTCTTTGAGGTTGGTTGTAGCCGGGGGAGGCGGAGTCGGGTTGAGTGGCAGGAGATGCAACTCTTCAAGAGGTGGGAGAACTGGGGCATTTGCGTCCGACACAATGATGTTCTCAGTCTTGCCGTCAGGCAAACAAGAGGAGGAAGCAGCATCCAGCGCGTTACGGAACGCATTGTGTAAAGCTAGACCAGAGACTCCATCACCAATGGCATGGTGGTAGATGAAGGAGGCTGTGAACTCATTCCCCAGTCCAGGGCTTTGTAGAATGATCAGGCGCCAGAACGGCAAAGTGCCGTATTCAGATTTGAAGTCGGTGTTGTGCTGGTCCTCGAGAATTGCATCAAGTTCTTTGTCTTCTCCCTCAGCAGCACCAGCTAAAGGTTGACGTCGTTCCAGAAAGGTAATGCTTCGATTGAGATCGATCGAAGGAAGAGAGGCGAAGTGAGGGTTAGGAGTCCCTTCATTGACGGGAATGGCGAATAGGATGGGATGCTGACGGACCAAATCTCCTGCCGCAGCGTGGATGAGACCACGCAGGTCAGATACAGCGGGAGACGAGGACCTGGACAGTCTGTAGTGGGCTGAGAGGCCGACATTGTTGAAAAACCCAAGATGGTGACAAGATGCCGACACTTGCTCGAGTTTGCCTTTGTTGATGCATTAGATAGGGGGCAACGTGCGAACATCCTAGGTGGGTGGTAAATACCTAGTGGCCGCAACTTGTCGAGCTCATGTATGTCTGCCATGCTGCTGAGGGGAGTGCAGAATTTGGTCGATAGCTGAAGCTGAGCAATACCAACTGAGCTGAGCCTGATGCTTTTCGAAGCCGAGAGAGCAAGCGATTGATAGAGGGCGAGGCGAGATTGCCGTGTATGGCGACAGTCCGATGTTCTAGCTCAACGCTATGGAATCAGGTCAGCCTCAACCCAGATGTATACGAGTGCCTAATTCTCGACCTCCTATGTTGGGGCGATATAGCCCTCGATCCGGTTTTGCAAGTGCTGATAATTGCCTCAAATATGCTCCGATCCTTGACACGCACGTGGGGGAGGGAAATCCTGGCTCCACTTTTCGCATGTCCCATGCTTGCTAGTCTCGTATACGGAGATATCTTCATGACTGGAAATACCATACAGGAGCGCTATGGTAAGGTAGGATCATTCAGTCACGTCAGACAGCGTGATTGGCTTGTTTTGGTTCAGCTCCTGGCAGACGCGGCTGTGGGCCTGGGTCACTGGATGAGACAGTAAATCAATTGAAAAGGAGCTTTCCTTACCTGCAAATCCAGCCGATTTTTATATCGGTGCCCTTATCTGGTGCAATCGCACATCTCTAGTACGACACAGTTCATTAATTCGTCTGCAGCACATCCCTGGGTTGAATCACAATCGCCCTTTGTGAAATCGGCATTGCACAGAAGATCTAGATTGTACCCTACAGCTGCCCCATCACAGTGCATCATGCATTTCCCCGACAGCATGTCTCACAAGGCTAGCATGGATGTGGAACGTACACATGGCAGCCCTCTTGACGGCCTTGGCCCGAACGACGACAACTTCACCAACACTGCGCAAAATCATGAGGCGGTTAGGGAGATCTCGCGTCTCATCTTGGGGATCATTCTCGAGTATGCGCTCAACAAGTTTGACCATGCAAAAGTTCAATCCGAGGAAGTTGCGAATAACTTCCTGCCGATCATTGACCGATTCGTTGCTGCAGGGACGCGGGTAGAGGCTTGCCTCCCCGCATTCCCGTTCAAGTCGGCCAACAAAGTATACAAGGTCCTCGGTAGCCTACCCGATAAGGCTGAAGAGCTGGCCCTTGACCGCTTGAATAGCATGTGCGCGCGCATTCGGCAAGTCTACTCACCTGGCGCACAGGTCACTATCATCTCGGATGGCATCACATACAATGGTACGTTAACAGTATCTGCATTCGATCCATCTGGACTCGGTTCAGTTAGGAGCATGGGCTAATGCAGTGGAGCCTTAGATCTGTTATGCATATCTGATAAAGACACATGGGCTTACGGAGAGGCTCTACGCAAGATGGCCGTCCAGAAACACTTCAACTACATCGTCTTCTCCAGAATAAGTGACCTGCTCGATTTCCCTGTGCCGGAAAAGATGAGTGAAATCGTCTATGTCGCTAACTGTACCACGTTCCGCCGCTTGCTGCTAAATAAGTATGGAAGAGCCGACCTTAACATTGACCACGAGATTGCTTCGAATCCAGATACAAAGTTGACCTATCTCGGATACAAGAGATTTCTGGAGTCCGATTTGAAGCACATCTTTCCTCGAGGGGCAGATCGATCTGCTCACAGCTACAAGCGAGATTGCAAGTACCTTGCTAGGCAGATGCTGATCAGAGGAGACGTGAGTTGAATGGCTATCGAGTCTATGTTGGCTTGCTCTCTGACGTTTCATTCTCCACAGGCTTTTGCACAGGCGATCAAAAACTGTTTCCCCAACCATTTGCGGCTTTCCATCCACGAATCAGTAGGCGGCACTAAGCTGTCGATATCTCTGCTGAATACGAAGACCGGGTTCACCACTCCATGGCACTGCAGTGTCGCTCGGCTGGCCGATGGGGAGTGGATCAGTGCTCCTATGGGCGAATTCAGTAAGGACGACAGGCTGGAGCTCGTGTACGAGGCCGGCCGGCCCAGTCACTTCAGGGAGAAGCCGTGGGAGGGGGACGCTTGCGGCATCAGCGAGACAACGGCGAGCTATCTCCAAGAAGCCAGACCACTTAGCACCAGTGAATATCTCAGCAGAGCTTTTACACCACCGGTCACTGTCTCACCCGCTATGCCTTCGCCCAGTGATCTTTCCATTTTCACACCTAGTGGGAGCGTGGGAGGCAGCGCAGCCAGCACTCCAGAAACACAGTCTCCTCCAGGCTTCGCATTGAGCGGTCTGGGGATTGTCGTGGAGGACAAGTTGAGCAATGATTCATTTCCGGAACAGATTTCTGAGACTGCTTCAGTACCATATGGCAACAGGCTCATCCCGCAGATCATGGACCGCTTGGCTGCTGCCGAGCCGGGGCGTATTGTTTTCTCACTGGCAACATTATCCGGCGACTCACTTGAGTTTAGGCATGTTTCCGCTCGCGCCTTCACCAAGGCCGTTGACAAGACCGCTTGGTGGCTTCAGAACCAGGTTGGCAAACCCGACTCGATCCAGGCTCTGGGCTACATCGGACCACGTAAGTTGGACAAAGAGCATCTACCTTGCTGAGCCTTGATAGATTGAAAGGCACTAACCTTGGGGTTGAAAAAGATGATCTACGACACATTCTGCTGACCTATGCATGTGTCAAGGCTGGCTACGCGGTAAGTTTATTAACACATCACTTGGACTCATCCTGCGCCTCTTCAACCGGCTGACGAAGGCTTGCTTGCCATAGGCCTTGTTCCTGTCGCCAAAGAATAACACGGAAGGGGCACTCGCAGTCCTCGACGCAACAAAATGCAATATCTGGGTCAATGCTTGCGAGGCATCCCCTGTCCCTTTGGTCAAGGAGGTCCTTCAGAAACGCCCCATGAACGTTCTGCAGCTCCCTCTGCTCGACGAGCTTCTCGATGCCATGTCCACCGAGGCTTTTCCGTATACCAAGACGTTCGACGAAGCCATCAACGACCCATTCTGTTTCCTGCATACATCTGGGACCACGGGAGTGCCCAAGCCGATTCCTTGGACTCACGGGCTGATCGGCACCATGGATGCGGTGCGACTACTACCACCTGTTGGGGGCAATGATGATTTGCCCCCGTGGACGTCTGATTGGAAGCCAGGTGATAGTATCTACTCATCATTCCCTATGAGCCACGTAAGTAGATGTAACGTTTTTTTTTTTTTTTTCGCTGGGGTGCTGTGATATGGAGAAAGAATCCCGACTGATTGCCATGAGGATAGGGTGCCGGTATTATCATGGATATTCTGATGCCCGCCCTCTTTAACTTACACTGCATCTTGGGACCAGCGGACGTCCTGCCTAATATCAATCTGGTGGAAGCTCTTGCAGAGAATGCCAAAATTGATATCTGGAGCATGGTGCCGTCCCTGGTCGACGAGTTGGGCGAGACGCCTGGAGTATTGGCAAAGCTCAAGTCATCGAAATTCATTTGTGCATCTGGCGGTCCCGTCAGTCCAGTCAGCGCTGGCAAGGTAAATGAGGTAATAAGAGTGCTGAACTTGACTGGCACAACAGAGGGTCTGTTTATTGGGAACCTCATACCACCAAGAGAGGATTGGGTTTGGTTTTGCTTCCATCCGTACTCCGGCTTCGAGTTCAAGGAAGTCGAGGCGGACACATACGAGCATTGGGTGCATCGCAACGAGCACTGGCCTCTGTTCCAGGGCATCTTCCATACTTTCCCAAATGAGCAATCGATTAACTTCAAGGACCTGTACATGAGGCATCCCACCAAGCCCAATTTGTGGGCCTTCAAGGGAAGAAGCGACGATCTCGTCGTGCTGTCCAACGGATACAAGATATCGCCCCTAGAGACGGAAACCTTCATCACCACTCACCCTGCCATCAAGGGATGTCTGATTTTCGGAACGGGGAAGCCCCAGGCAGGTCTCCTTATCGAGTTGAAAGAACCGTCGCACAAGACCGACGAGCTTCTCGACAGCATTTGGGAAACAGTCAAACAGGCCAACTCCATGTCTCGACACAAAAATCAGCTGCTGAGGGACTTTGTCACTTTTGCAGAGCCTGACAAGCCCTTTTTCCGCACAGACAAGGGCACGGTGAAACGGTCCGCCACCCTGAACCTTTACGCCGACTACATTGAGCGTTTCTACAGCTCACGTAGTGACGATCTCGCCGACACCTTCACCTTCGACATGAGCTCGAACAATTCAATCCAGGACTTTATTCGCCAGATCCTCGCCTCGTCACTCCCTGACATCCAGGAAGCCTCTCCAGACGCGGACCTGTTTGCTCTTGGGCTGGACTCCCTCGGTGTCTTTGCGGCCATCAAGACGATCCGGGCAGCTACAGGGCTAGGTGATCGGCTCGGTCCCCGCCACATCTACGCCAATCCAACCATCACCCAACTCTCTGATGCAATCACGCTTCTGGCAGCCGAGGCGAAGAGTGCAAACAAAGCCGCCTCATCTAACGAGTCTGTTGACAATGACGTGGCTACTATGAAGAACATGATTGCTCAGCACAAGGCGCGGCAGTCGTTCAGCTTGAACGCATTCGACTATGTCAACCCGAACCACGGCATGGGCTTGGTTTTCTACTTCCCAATACGCGAAGCAGTCAGCTACGAACAGGTATTTGTCAATCTACAGGAGGGCCTCAACCGCACATTCGATCTGATTCCAGCTCTCAGCGGCAAGATAATGAACTGCTCGGAGCAAGTGATCGGCTACACCAAAGGGGACCTCTGCGTCACGATTCCCCCTCTTTCAAAGGCAGCCTCTGTCCGCAATCGCCTGGTCTACAAGGACCTCTCTGCTGTTCTCCCGTCATTCGACAAGTTGCGTGAAGGAGGCTTCGCGCCGTCTGCCTTCAAGGACAGTCTTGTCCTCCGAGATGATCCTTTCCCCAAAATGCCCGCCGATATTTTCGTCGGGCAGGCCAACTTCGTCTCTGGTGGCTGTATTCTTGCTGTCGACCTCAATCATTGCTGCCTCGACGGCCTCGGTGCCATGGTCGCTATCAAGGCCTGGGCTGAGAACTGCAGATATTTGCAGGGCGATAAGTCGGCGAATTGTAGCTGGTATGACCCCGAGAGCTTCAACCACAGCCTGCCAGAAATTATTCATGAGCAAGAAGGCTGGGCCCGACCGCTCCACGAGATCGATCCTGGTACATGGGATTTCTTGCCCTTCTTCCCCCCCGATGATGAGAATCAGACCAATGGTACATCTGTCGAGAAGACAACGGCGAAGACGACGGTTGATGGCGAATTCCTCGTTTCCCAGAAGGCTTCGAATCAAGGAGCCGTTCCCCCTCGACCCATTTTCCCCCTACATCCTGTCTGGCCGCTGCCTCGCGCTGAGAGATGCCTGAAGACGACCATGTTCCTTATCACACCCGAGAAGCTGGAGAAGATGAAGAAAGACGTCATAGCCGACCCCGAGGCCAAGGGGGTCATCAATTCTATTAGTGACATCGTGCAGGCCTTCTTCTGGCGTGCCGCCATCAGGGCCCGATACCGCGTGGCCACGGAGTTTCGCAAGCAGACTTTCGGGCCCGACGACGTGTCCATTCTCGAGCTGCCTACCGACGGCCGCCCATATTTTTCCTCCCTGTTGCCGTCGACATACATGGGCAGCTTGCTCATCCTCAATCGATCGAGCATGCCCATCGAGACACTCTGCTCTGATGATACAAGTATCGGACGAGTCGCGTTCCTGCTCCGCCAGTCCTCTGCGCGCATCACCCCCTCGCTCGTGCACGACGCGTTTACAATCCTGCAGTCACTTCCCGACCACAGCAGATTCTCGACCGCCAATATGGGCCTCGAGCACATGCACGCCATGATTTCCAATATTCTGCTATTCCCAACCAGCGAGATCTGCTTTGGAGACACCTTTTTCGCCAACGGAGGTTTGCCTGAGTCCATGCGGCCGCAGCTCGAGCGTGGCAATGGCCGTTTTCGGTTCTTGGTCATCTTCCCGATGAAGAAGGATGGAGGTGTGGAGCTTGTCTTGGGCACGCACCAAGAAGAGTTGGAGATGTTCAAGACGGACGAGGAATTTACGAAGTATGCGGACCTTGTACACACCTGTTGCTAAGCATACATTGGATTTGTGTTGGTTGCATCACGTCTTGAATTCGAAACTGTATAGATACACATACTTTATCGTATCCGTATATGGCTCCATTCTCTGTCTGTTTCCTAGCTGGGTAGTACGAGTCTTGCATCGACACCTTTCATAGCAGTGCTGAACTGTGGTGAATATATGAGCTTGGTATTTGATACTTAAGTGCCTCTATCGGCAGCACTCGGAGCGTGTTGGTCTTTGCTCTTAGCCTTCCGATATGTTGACGTTCCCTATGCATCTCGAATTCTCAACACTAATCTCATCCGACATTCAACATCCTTAAAAAGGCCAATTGAGCTGTAACCAGTTCATTGCACGTAATACTGGAGTCATGCATTTTCTCAATCTTGGTTTTGAGCCCAACTAATTACCAGACTCGCTTGCTACACAGGTACTCAACTCACAGAAAGCGGTTGTTCTAGACGCTCATACATCATTTACACTTTCACATGTTACTCTGTGCACACCTGTTTATCAAAGCTTCGCTTATTACCCTCATGCAACTACAATCACATGTGGAGATAGTGGGGTCGCAGCTCTGCGCCGAAGTGGCGAGCGCTGTGCCCTTGGGATACAAGTATCAGCGTTCTTCATGATTGCTGAGGTGTCTTTGTTTGAGAAAGCAATAATCTCTGCTTTCTCTGTGAGTTGTTAGATCAAATCTGCGATCCTCTGTCCGGCCAGCTATTGCACCGTCTTAGGGCATTCTTACTTGGACAAGCCGAACAATATGGGACTCTTCAACAACCTGGTCATCTGGTTCTACGAAGTCATTCAGTTCTTCATTGCGCAGGTGTTTGCCCCGAATCCCCGCCAACCACGGCAAAAGGTTTTTGGACCTCGCATAGCAATCATCGCGGCCGGTATAACGGGGGTATCGTCTGCTGCTCACTGCGTCGGTCATGGCTTCGATGTGACTTTGTTTGAGGCTAAGGGCCGTGAGCACTTGGGCGGAATCTGGAGCGTGAGGCAACCCACTCCCCATCATTGATAATCCGACAGAAATATTGCAAGTAACTGACCTGCGACTTCATCCAACAGCAAGTGAACAACACGTCCAGTCTCCAGATCCACAGCGTTATGTATCGATTCCATCCGTCTGTCCGGTTCAAACAAAACTATCCTGATCGGCAGGGGATCCTCAGGGAAGTCACGCATCTGTGGGAGCGCTATGGGCTCCAGAGTAGGACCGAATTCAATGTGTGTGTAGAGTCCGTCTGGCGTGATAAGGAAAGCGGGAAATGGTATGTCCAGCACCAGTCCTATGGACAGTTTGATGGTGTAATCTCTGCCGTTGGCACCTGTGGTGATCCCAAGATGCCCCACATCCCCGGTCAGGAAAACTCTCAAGGTCAGATTTACCATTCGTCCAACCTGACCGGCAAGGACGTCAAGGGCAAACGATTGCTCGTGGTTGGCGGCGGAGCCAGTGCAATCGAGGCAGTCGAATTTGCAGTCTCGAAACAGGCAGCAAAGACAAGTATCCTTGCCCGCGTGAGTTTCTGTGATCTGGATTGAAGCACAATCCAAAGACATCAGCGATGCTAATCAGACTCTAACAGACAAACAAATGGATCATCCCTCGCAATCCCTTCATAGACGGCTTGCTAGCGTTGAATATCTTTGGAGAGGAGACCAGCCTTGGCTGGGTGCCTGAGTGGCTTCTAAAAAAATTCTTCTATCGGGATCTCAGTGATTTAGCCCCAGCCAAGGCCGGTTTGTACACTGAGACGCCCATGGTAAACAATGATATTCTCGAGCAAGTCCGCTCGGGTCGGATTGCCTGGCTGCGCGGCGACATCAAGGAGTTCCAGGAGAAGGGCGTTCTGTTCAACCACCGCGAGAAGGGTATCGCGAGGAGTTGATTGAGGGTGATATTTGTGTCATGGCAACGGGATTCCAACGACCAACCCTGGCGTTTCTGCCCCATGAATGCTTCAGTCCACCCTACAGTCCACCCAATTGGTTCATCCAGGCATTCCCAGCAGGTCATTCGGATCTCTGCGCAATCAATTGCACCTATGTCAACGCTATTGGCACAGTTGGAAATATTCACATCGGTCTCTACACACGCTTGCTGCTCATGTTCATTGTCGACCCTAGCACCAGACCCTCACTGGCCTGGATGCATGCGTGGGTTGACTGGACGCGAGCGTGGAAACAGGGTTCTCCTGGAGGCGCTCTTGAGTTCTTTACATACAGTGAGCTTGTTGGGTGGATAGTCCTAAGTCTCGCGTCTAATCCTTTCCGCTGGAAGTGGATACTCTTTGTGCTGGGTGGCTGGGGCAATCCTCTGCCGCCATCGATGATGCATCAAGAAGGTAGCCCTCAACAGAGGTCAACAACTGCAGATGGTGCTGCTGAGAAACCTAAAGCAGCAAACCGCAAGAGCCACAAGCCAAAGAATAAGACAGAGACGGATGGCACAGCATCCGACGGGCAGAAAGCTCAGAATGGCATGGGTGATGCTGGTCATAAAATGAATTCTGGACTGACAGGTGAGAATGAAGACAAGCCAGCATCTGGTCCTGCGAAAAGTGGTGTTTACAGTGAAGCAGTGCCAGCCTTTGTCACTTGAGCATAGAGTGCTTAATGAGGGACCAGGACGCCCAGACTGCTGGATCAATGCTAGTTGGATTTATAGCTGAAGTATTACTGGTCGGATTTCCGCAGATACTATATTTGCAGTGGACTATTTATATACATGGGTCACATTAAGCTGTACCAAAGAGGCTGCAGAACAGAACATCAAGTATATAGGCCACTATAGGCCAGAATGAGGCTCTAAATTTATTAGGATGTAATTGTTCATTGTAAATAGACATAGATGGAGATAGGTAGTAGATATCCCGCATATCACCGGAGGCGAGGGGTCAGGGTATGGATACCACCACCACCACCGTAACTTGTTTACCTATCTAGGTTCCTATAATCATAAGTCGAATCCACAATCGAATTCAGCTTCTAAATGACGCCTTAGGCGCGGTTTTAGATTTATTGAGTATCATAGGTATACTGCTGCCTGCTTGAGAAGCGTACCATGGATTTGTATCCCATACTCCAGGAGTCGATCATGAACATAATCCAGCAAGAGAATATGTTACTAACATATTTACTCACAAGATCTTATGGATATTTGACAAAAAACTTCATCACAGTCTTGTCTTTTCTCTCTTCACTCCGTCGTATAGCCGACTAGTCAAACAGTGCACGTCCTGGTCAGAGACAGGTTTTTTCCAGGAAGCACGGTTTATCATCTGTCGTGGCTTTGTATTTCTCCCAGGTGGTCATTTTGTCAGCGATTCCCAACTGGCCATCCATAGGCAGATCGCGCGGAATATACTCTTGCCCGGTCTGGATTGCATGAAGCGCCCTTTCGTATTCCTCATAGGTATGGACCTGGCAATTGTGGTTCAGGATCCAACCTGGGCGTGAGCTTTTCATTGAGGTTGGATCTTTTGCCACAGCATCCCAATCTTGGTTGTACCATTCGTCATGTACTACTCGGCTTGATTGCTGGATGATGGTAGCTCTAGGTTTCCTGGAGAAGGGCATATGTCTGTTAGTGCATCCTTCGCCTTTTCTCTTTTAGGGCATCTATCCTACCTAATTTTCTCAGCAATCTGCAGGGCCAGAGGCACATTAGACTTGCCGGCCAATTCCAAGGTGATTGCAATCGCTGCTGCATCCTCAATAGCCTGACTACCTCCCTGGCCGAGGATAGGAAGTAAGGCATGCGCAGCATCACCAATCACAATCATCCTCCCACCTGATGAGACCCAAGTCTTGAGGGGTGCTCGCATCGCCAGCGGATGATGAAGCGTATTCTCTTGGGGTGCATACTTGAACACTGCCTCAAACTTGGATCGGATTGGCCAATCTGACATTAGGTGTCCCACGTCATCCAGATTGTCCGGCAGTTTTCCAAGCTTTTGGATCGCATTCTCGCCCTTAAAAAAATGCCCTGTTATCACGTGTCGTCACCTTAAGGAAACGAATAGGGTAAAAAGAGGTGTCCTACATTGTACATGGCCACTAGTACAAAGTCCCGGCCATTTTCAAAGGAGGAAAACCCAATTTCCAACCCTGGACCTTTGAAAATCTTTCCAAGGTCAGTTTCCTCAGTGCCTTCAAGCAGCCATTTTGCCTCAGAATCCATTGCTAGCTCCTTGGTTGCAAAAGAGGTTCTGAAAGCATGCTCCGCAGTGGGGATAAATGGTGGGTCTTCTTTCAGGATTAACTGCCTGCCTTTACTGTTGATACCATCACAGCAAATCACACAATCTGCAGTGTACTGTTTCCCATTGACAATCACTCCTGCTTCATCTTCGCTTTCCCAGTAGTCTGAGACTTCAGCCTCAGGGCCAACGTGCAAGTCTATCCCAAGGCTCTTCGCATGTTCAAATAGAACGGATGCTAATGTTGACCGCAGGACCCAATACCCATCATTCTTCTGGACACCGGTCATGTCAGCTGGCACAATTGGTTTGCCAGACTTGTCACATATCAGCGTTGAGCCAGTGCCGTTTTTGATGTTGTAGAGTATTTCGTGAATGGCACCATTGCCCCATTTACTGACCACTCTTGCCGAGTTGGTGGAGAGGCCAAGCAAGTCCCCCTCTAATTAAGTCCATTGTTTGCATGGAGAGAAGTTTCGAGGCCCCTGATCCGAGCCTTGGAGTTCTCACTTACTTGTCTGTGTATGAACCGGTCTTTTATCAAAAGCCCTAACTGTATGTCCTTTCCGATGGCACTCAATAGCAGCGGCCAAACCACCAATTCCAAGCCCAACTACGATCACCCTGATACCAGAGGAATGTGGCGGAGCGACCCCTGCGGGACCGGATGAGCTTGAAACAGTCATGATTCTCGGGATGTGTCTGAGAGGAACTTCCAAGGTGCGATAATTGAGCAATTTAAAAATGAGCTGTTTGGGGTAGTAAACCAGTTGACCATGGGAGGTTTGTGGTGTATTTTATAATAACAGTCCGTGCCTAACAGGAGGAAAAATCTTCAAAAAGTGGGTGATTAGACGGGAAGACTACTTCTCGCATGTTCAGACTGAA
Source organism: Aspergillus thermomutatus (assembly GCF_002237265.1). Taxonomy (NCBI): domain Eukaryota; kingdom Fungi; phylum Ascomycota; class Eurotiomycetes; order Eurotiales; family Aspergillaceae; genus Aspergillus; species Aspergillus thermomutatus. The sequence continues at coordinate 2,746 of NW_020798152.1, read as the reverse complement.
TGTGAAGTAAAACTGCCTCTGTTTGCTTGGATATGACAAAAGAAAGGGGAGTGATTGTATACAATGATTGTTGCATTGCATTGCATATATGATTTTACAGCCGGGATGATGCATGATTTCGACAGTATATGTCTCCAGCAAATCATCCTAGCTCAAGGAAGGCAAGACGCGTAATGAAGTTGGCTTGGCCGGCTTTATCGAATTATCATGGATGGTATCCTACGTAATCAGTACCTTTAGCTGCCTTCCATATGCCAAGTTATCAATAATTGGCGAACTCAGCTTCTAGCGCCCATTCCCCTATAGCAGCGCCTGGGGAATGCGGTGTCAGCCTACATCTATGGATAAGCCACAGGATACTTCTGTCAACAAGTTGACCAGCTTTGACCCTAAACAGAGTTTTTTGTAGAGCTGAACGGAAATTGGTCGCCTAGAATGAAAGGATGTGGTATGTATTGACAGACATGTATGACCAGTTGGGTACTAAACTCCTGACTGCCAGTTCATACAATTAAATAATAGAGCAATGCATGATGGTATCTGCATGATCTCAATTTGGATTCAGTTGCATGCTACAAAGAGAGCTGCCGCATTGACCATGATTTTCAAGGAGCCTTTTTGAAGTACTAAATAACACTTTCAGAACAATAATGGTATCTTTGGAATGTGGTAGGCCATGGACGAAATACATGTTCTGATTGGGTCGTGCTCACTGGATACTTGTTCCAGACCAATGTCTGGGTTGCACAGCAGCATGCAAGGCTTGTAGTAGGCAGTATGTAGTCTCTCAACTGAATCACAGGACCTAGCGCTTGTACTTCCCTGGCTATGGCCTTTAGTAATGAGCAGAAACTTCACTGAGATATCACAGTGACACAGGGCCATGGAGGATCACCATCCTATCAGGAACCAACTTGCATGGCATCAACACAAGTCTTGCCAGTCGACCCTTGCATGCATACAGTCATCCAACGTCACTTTCAGTCGCAACCATAAGCAGTGGCTGCCTCCGCATGGGATGGAGACTTTAGCTACGAAGACTTGAATGTCCAATCCTCAAAGCTAGCAAAACCACTGTCCAGCCATGGTGTCGGACCGGAGGACTTGATCCCTCTATTTTTCAAGAAGTCCCGACGGTCCGTTGTTCTTGGCGTTCTAAAGGCAGGCGCCGCATTTGACCTACTTGACCAATTGTATCCCATTCATCGTTTACGCGAGATTTATCAGGAGCTGGCCTTGATGTTGTGGAACCGAGGCGCTGTGGTTGATGAACACAGCGAGACAACACACACGATAACAGGGTTTCCTAAAGATCGATCTCGAGTCAAACCCTCCAACGCTGCCTCCGCCGTTTTCACCTGTGGAACTACGGGCAAGCCCAAGGGGTTCGTGATTTCGCATTCCGCATTTGTGATGATGGCTCTTGCGCAGATTGAGTTGATACCTGTACAACCCGACTTTCGAATTCTGCAATTTTCATCCTGTACCTTTGACACCAATATACAAGACCAACTGGTCTCGTTGATGGCGGGAGACGAATCTGTATCCCTCAGAAATAGACCGACAAAGCGACCTGGAGGGATATATCACGCACTATCAAGCCAATGGTGCCTTTTCAATCCACCGGCGGCCAGGCTTTTGTCACCAGAGAGGGTTCACTCACTGAAAGTCCTCACGCTCGTGTCATTACACAGTCTCATTATGTTGATTTGCTTGGGATATATGGTCCGGCGGAGTGCTCTGTGACAAGTACGCTTAATTTCAACTTGAGCTGTTCAAATCTAAAGAATAATGGCCTCCCAAACTCGCTGGCTACAATGGAAAGGTCTTTCCTGCGTTGTCCAGAGCCCAGGTCACCACCCGGTAGACAATTGCAAGCTCGAGTTTCGCCTGCCACTACTGGCTGGGAAAAGCTCGGATCATTCCATATTGCCCATTGAACTGCACCTTGCGCTTGCCATCGTTCTATCCCGTGCTACAGATTCTCCCGATGTTGTTTTTGGTGAGGTCTTTGCGAGACGGGGGGCGCCCGTGGCCGGGATCACTGAGATGTTGGGACCAACGACCGGTGTCTTACCCGCACGGATGGAATTGGATGTGCAATAGAGCCTTCTGCGGAAACAGCAGACAGTCCGGAAGCAGCTATTGGAGTTGGCGCATTTTGAAGATGCGGACATGCCACAGATTCGAGACCTGAGTGCAGAGGCGGTCGCCGCTTGCAACATCCAGACCATCTTTGTGGTCCTGCCCGACCTCATAAAGTACCTTGACGCCATGTTTTCACAAACCTCGCAATATCAAAACCAGCTGTTGCATTCAGGTTTGGTATTATCATGCTTGTTGTCAGAAGCAGAAAGAGTGGTCTACTCTGTATATGGCGTGAATCTTACAGGAATGCAGTATCCAAGTTCAAGTTGTTGTAATGTCTGCCATATATTCTGCATATCGAAACTCAAATTGACGAGACATTGAATTGAAATAATACGTATTTGATATATCAATATATATAGGGGGATGATATAGCGACACCCCCTGGCGCCTTAACGACACCCCGTAGGTTCCAGCGACAGCCCCCCTTACCTGATTGGGTAAGGTTTGGTCATGTGATCAATGTGAATTTGGTGTCAGGATTCCATCCCGTTTAGGTTTAGCGTCCCGACTTAGTCAGCCTATATATAGTTGGCCCCTGAGCCATCCTAATTGGACACTTGGCGCTTCCCGATTCTCTCAGGTTATGGCCCTATGT